>NW_007251203.1:670453-671202 GCF_000164805.1 Carlito syrichta | reverse complement strand
AAAGAAAGAAAGAAAGAAAGAAAAAGAAAAAGAAAATGGCGCTCGGCTTCTGCGTCCTGAGAATTGCTAGGGTCCAAGCCCAGCTGCTGTGGCACCAGTCACTGCACCAGGAGAGCCCAGGCCACTAGCTCTCTAGCCCTCACTCAGTCAGTCACTCACACGCCCACTCGCTCACCAGCACATACACAACGTTGTCCATATACTCACTCACTCACACAGGGACTCTCATAGTCCAACTGGCTCAGTTGCCATCTTCCCCCATCAAGCCCAGAATAAATATTCTTTAATAAACATTACACATAACACTAGCCAATTTCTACCAATTTCCAGATGTGGAATTTCTGTGTCAAGGTGCCATGAAATAAATCCAGCAGCATATTGAAAAGATAATACACCATAACCAAATGACATTTATTCAAGGAATGCAAAGATAGTTCAACATATGAAAATCAATCAGTATAACACATCAATAGAACAAAAGGAAAAAACACATTCATCTCAATTGTTACAGAAAACCCATTAAACAAAATCCAACAACTTTTCATGATTAAAAACACAGAACACAATAGGAATAGAAAAATAATTTCCTCAAAATGGTAAAGGGTTTTTATGTAAAACCCCAAGGTAGCCTCATACCCAATGGTGAAAGACTGAAAACATTTTCCTTAAAGTGAAGAACAAGACTAGGATGCTTGCTTTCATTACTGTTATTCAATATTATATTGGACATTCTAGTTTGAGAAATTAGG
>NW_007251203.1:557422-670433 GCF_000164805.1 Carlito syrichta | reverse complement strand
GGAAGCGGCCACTGCACTCCAGTCTGGGTGACAGAGTGAGACTCCAACTCTAAACAAACAAACAAACAAACAAATAAATAATGGCGCTTGGCTTCTGCAACCTGGGAAGAGCCAGGGACTCTTGAAGAAGCAGAGAAACTGCAGCACCAGCTATTGCACCAGGGGCCTGGCCACCTGCTCACCAGCCCTCACTTATTCTCTCCCAGCATTTTCTTCCCAAGGAGAGTTTGTTGGTTTAAAAAAAAAAAGAAAGAAAGAAAGAAAGAAAAAGAAAAAGAAAATGGCGCTCGGCTTCTGCGTCCTGAGAATTGCTAGGGTCCAAGCCCAGCTGCTGTGGCACCAGTCACTGCACCAGGAGAGCCCAGGCCACTAGCTCTCTAGCCCTCACTCAGTCAGTCACTCACACGCCCACTCGCTCACCAGCACATACACAGAATTTTCCACACCCTCACTCAGTCACACGGGACTCTCATACTCTGACCGGCTCGGCTGGCATCTTCCCAACTCCTTAAAAAAAAATCTTTTGAGTTACTTTTCTGTTACTGTTATTCCTGGATGTTTACTATTTACTTTTTGTGAATATTATCAACGTAGTTTCTTTTCCATTATATTTTAAATAGTTATTGCAGTTCTATATAAAAATATAAAATTTTATGTATTTATTTTGAATTGGTCACTGAGTTGGAAAAAAGTTTTTTTCCTATTCTCTTATTCAACAACAATCACCACAGAAGACTTCTGTGATCAAATGTGTGGGAGTTTCTCTTCACCAGCAAGCAAGCAATCAATTCTTCAGTGGACACCAGCTGAGGGTCCTCCAATTCAGTTCTCTTCTGTCACTACTTACCTGGAGATAGTGTCAGATCACACAGATTGAGGACTCAGTCCTACCTGACTATCCTCCACTTCTGATGTCAATTGCAAGCTCCTGGTTATCTTCCCTGTGATTCTGAATGGCTAGCTCTAAATTGGGGTTCCCACTGCCCCCTTTTGGGGTTTGATTACTTTGCTAGAGCAGCTCACAGAACTCAGGTAAACACTAATGCTTACCGGTTTATTACACAATATATTACAAAGGATACCAATGAATAGATGCATAAGGTGAGGTATAGAAGAGACCTGAGTACAGGAACTTCTGTCCCCATGGAATTCTCTCTAGATAGCTCCATGTGTTCAACTATCTGGAAGCTCCCTGAACCCAGCCAGATTTTTTGGGTTTTTAGGCAAGATTGATTAAATTGTTAGCCATTGGTGATCAACTCCTCTCCCCTCCCAGAGGTTGGAGGACATGACTAAAAGACCAACCACCATTCAGAAGCTACATAAAAGTGCTGGTAGTCAGTCAACTCATTAGCAAACAAAAAGACAGCACTTCAAAGAGTTCAAGGATTTTAGGAGTTGTTTGGCAGGAGATTGAATAAAGACCAAGTATATATTTCACAATATCACAGTTCCACTTCACAAAGTTAATTCCAAAAGTTGCTTCTATTGATTTCCCCCGCCCCCCCCGCACATAATCATATCACGTGAAAGTGATAATAAGTTTGTCTCTCCCTACCAATAGTTTTTCTTTTTTCCCCTCACATCTAACAGTGTTTTTCAGATCTTTTATGTTAAATACAATAGTCAGCATTACTTTTGGATTTTAGTTAAAAGACTATAAATTTTTACTGCCGATAAGTCTATTGATTACTGGTTAGAATTAAATATTGCTTATCATTTTGAGACAATATTCATCTAGTCTTATTTTTAAAAATTAGTTTTGAATTTGGGTAGGTTTGGAGATATTTATAATTAAAAAATAGCTTTTATAAATATCAATTATTTTTAATAAATCTTTTAAAATGATCTTATTAAAAAATTTAAGCCACTGATAAGAAGTAACATGTTATTTAAACTGATTTTCAATTTCTTGATGTTTAAAATAATTATTTCTTGGCCATGGCAGATTATACTTTTAACATTAAATTAACAATTTTGTTGATAATTTTCACATTTGTATTAATAACTACATTTGTCTTACAGTATTATTTATTGTTTGTTTTTGTTAGATTTAATTTCAGAAAAATATTTGCTTGGTAAAATTAAGTGGGAGGTTCTTTTTATGTTTCCAGAAAATATTCATGTAGTATAGAATTATCTCTTTCTGGCAATTTTAAATAATTTTATTTTAAAACCATCCAGACATGGAACCATGCTGTTTTATTCTTCAAAAAAAATCACAGTTTAAGTTTTAAATTTCACTAGATAAAATTGTTTATAGAGATTGTTCATTTATTTAATGTTTTGGTTGCTATGTGCTTTAGTTTACATATACCTAATTAAATTTTACTTATTTGCTTTTCTCTTATTTTCCTCATTAGACTTGATAATAGCTTATTTGAAAAAACCACTTATTTTATTTACTTATTTCATGTTTATTTATTTCAATACAATCATTTCTATTTTATACACTGTCATTTATTTATATCTGCCTTTCTTAGCATTGTTAATTCCAGCAGCTTCAGTGTATGCTTTTTTTTGTCTATTTCTTCTTTATCTCTTTTGAGATAGAAGACTTTTTTGTATTTTAATTGTTGTTTAAGTAATATGTCATTCTATTATTTTATTGCTTAGTTGAATCAATAATTAATCCTTTTCCATAGCTGTGAAGAACACTTTTGTTACTGTGGGCTTAAACTTTCATTTATAATTTCTACTATTTCTTGTGCTGTGGTCAGAAAATAGAGAGTATAAATTTTTCTCCTATTTGGAGTTATTTTTTGGTTGTTCATAAATATAAGCTAGATTGTAAATGTTAAAGCAGTGCTGGAGAAGAGAGTATATTTTCTTTTTTTCAGTGTATAATGTTTGATACTTATTTTGTATTAATTTTAGGTTAAATAAGTTTTTGACATTTTCCATGTCATTATTAAGTCATGTGTCTTGTCTCTTGCTCCTTAATAAACAGACTAGTGAGTTTGAGCTGAACTTTCAACAAATATATTTTGCCAATTTCTTATTGCCCTTCAAAGTCTTCGGACCTGTTATTGGTGCTTTATAGTTCTCTGTTGTACTTTTCTTCTACATTTTATCACTATAAAATAATGATCTCATTTATCCCATTTAATATTTTTCCCCTGTAAAGTCTACCTTGCCTGGTACTTCTCTAGTTACTCTTGCTTTTTAATATAGATTTACATATCTTCTTATGTGTATTTGTTAATCCTTTAACTTTTTACCTTCTCTGATTATATTTTCTTGATTTAAAATTTATCCTTTAATATATGGTATTCGTTTTGTGGAATTTTATCTTTGATAATTTGCAAAGCAAACAGCATTAAATTATTTTAGTGTAACTGTGATTCTTACAACTTTGGCAATTGAATTTTGAGAGTAAAAACTTCAGCAATGAACTCAGAAAAACCTTAACATTCAATTTTATGATCATTTGAAAGCTAAAACTCCCTACAGAACTAGTTGAGTGCTCAACATTAAAGCAATTTTTTTTAAACCCCAAATTTACCTTTCTCAAATTCCAAGGCATCCATCCCTTCTGAGTCTCTTCCTATCACTCTGGTCATTACAAGCTCTGACAATTAAGTGTGCAAACTCATCCTAGAAAAAATGCTACATACCTCATTGCTGAATATCATTATAGTCATCTTTGAAGCATTCACCTTGGGAAGCTATGCACCAATGCCAGTGCCTAGTCCACCCATCATAGCAATTTTGGAACTCTTTTTCTGGAATGATCATCAGAGCTATCGTCGTATTACCCTTGATGCTCTGAATGTCATAAAAATGTCTTCCTTTCAATATATCCTTTATCTTTGAATAAAAAAAATACTCATTGAAGGCCAGATTAGGTGAATAGGGAGGGTGTTCCAATACAGTTATTTGTTTACTGGCTAAAAACTCCCTCACAGACAGTGCTGTGTGAGCTAGTGCATTGTTGTGATGCAAAAACTCCTTTAGGACCATTTTTGCACACATCTTTCTCATGCCAAGATTTTCTGTTAAAATTTGCATAACTGTTTTTCTACCAATGTTTATTTGGTCTGCTATGCTTCTTGCAGTCAGTTGACAATTTTGATGCACAATTCAATGAATTGTTGCAATGTTTTTTTCAGTTCTGCTCGTTACTGGCCATCCTGACCTCTCTTCATCCGTGATGCTTTCTTTCTCCTCAGAAAAATGTTAAATCCATTTTTACATGGCCATTTTCTTCAAGGCATTATCCCTATAACTTGGACTAACATATCCCTGATTTCACGTCCACTCTTGCAAAGTTTAATAAGAAATTTAATGTTTGTTCATTGCTCTAATTCAAGCTGACACTTTCACAATGGCACACAATAACATGCAACAACAATAATGAATGCCACTCAGCAAGACACCACCACGCATCGACATGAACACAGCTTTGAGAAACTGATATACCAAGGTTGTGAAACCTTACCGAGTTCTTTATACAGTGCTGCCAACGTAAATGCACTGTGTCAAGTTCATGAACTTAATTTTCAGACCTCATACATCTCAGTTTGCTTTGCCAGTTCTTTCCCCTCAATAGACCTTGAAAGGAGTGGAGTTTCTAAAGTCATGGTCCTGGGCCCTTTCTCTGTAAAACATGACTAATGAGCAGGCAAGAGTCATTCTCATGAAGTATGTGGCAGTAATTTCGTTTAGTCCTGGGGCATCAAATACTGCCCATATATGGTCACTTCTTATCTCAAGAAGTCCAAGAGGATTTCTTCACATTTCATTTATTCTTTCTCTACAATGCAATCCATAAACACACCTTATAGATTCTTCTGCCATCATCTAGCAGAGTCAAGACTGTCTCCTCAAATCTACTCTGATCTACTTCAGCTCTTGGCACATCTGGACTTCTGTATAACTGTCTTCACATTTCTTCATCTCCTACGCAACAAACAGTGGCTTTTCCAAATCAGACAGCAAATTGTGTCACTTGCTTGGAATTTCTCAGTGGCTTCTCATTACTCTCAAAATCAAAAAATTTCAGCATAGTACAAAAACCGTTTTAGCCTCTGCCTACCTCAACCAATTCATGTTGCTCCATATCCCATTTTGCTTATGCTATCTCCTTTTAGTTTCTTTAATGCTCTGAGTTCTGCCATCAGATTCTTTTACATTTTGCTCTCTGCTTGAAATATTCTTCCTACATGCTTCATGAGACTGATTCTTCCCTTCAAGTCTCAACTTGTCTGTCACTTTTTTTACAGAAGTCTTTTCTGGCCCCATAACATAGAATATATCTCACACTCACTGTTTTATTCTTTCTCATAGCAATAACTTATATATTTACTCATGTGTTTAATTGTTCAGCAGCTTTAAGATGACTGCCAGTGATTCCCCACCTCCTGGTTTTGTGTCCTTCTATAATCTCCTCTTTTGGAGTAAGGGGTGGACTAGTAACTTGCTTCTAATGAATACATTGTAGCAAAAACATTGGTTATCACTTTTGATACAAAAAGACTTTGATCTCTGTCCTACTCTTTGACTGGTTTTCTGGAGGGAAACTACTTGTTATGTCGAGAGCTTCCTTTTGGAGAAGGCAAAGAGAGGCAAGAAGTTGAGGGGGCCCTTTAGCCAATAGCCAGTAAGGAGGTGAGGCCCTCAGTCTAACACGCCATGAAAAATGAATGAGGCTGAATCCAACACTCCTGCCAAAAACCACTTGAGCTACTCATCTGCTGTATTTTGAATGTTGGTGAACCCCAGAATTCATATGTTGGAACCTACTCCATAATGTGATCATGTTAAGTAGTAAGCCTTTAGGATGGGATTAAATGTCCTTTAAAAGAGGTTCAAGAAATCTTGTCTGCCCCTTCTGTCATGTGAAAACACATAGAAGCCTCCATCTATGGAGAACAGGCCCTCACTAGATGCCAAATCTGCTGGCATCTTGATCTTGGACTTCCTAGCTTCCAGAACCATAATTAATTTCTGATGTTTGTAAATTTCCCAGTCTCAGGTATTTTGTTAAAAGCAATATAACAGACTAAGACATCATCTCTCCCTCCATGTGTTAAGTCTTGAGATCCGTGTCCCAGAATAGTGTTTTAGCTGTTTGTGTTTCTATAAAGGTATACTTAAAACTGAGTAATTTAGAAGGAAAAGAGGTTTATTTGGCTCATGGTTTTTCAGGCTGTACAAGAAGCATGGCACCAGCATCTGGTTCTGGTGAAAGCCTCTGGCTTTGTTCCACTCATGGTGGAAGGTAAAGGGGAGCCAGAGTGTGCAGAGATCACATGGCGAGAGAGAGAGAGAGAGAGAGAGAGAGAGAGAGAGAGAGAGAGAGAGAGAGAGAGAGACAGAGAAAACCAGGTCATTTTAAATAATGAGCTCTAGTGGGAACCAATAGTGTCAGAATTCACTCATTGCCTTGAGGATGAAAATGGCACTGAGGCACTCATGAAGGATCTTATGACCCAAACACCTCCCATTAGGTCCCATCTCCAACACCGGGAATCAAATTTTAACATGTGGTATATGGAGACAAACATCTATACAATAGCAAAGAGGAAACAGTTTTGGTTAAAAAAAACTAGCTAGTCTTTGCCACCATAAGGCTTACTGACTTACTCTTCCCATTCTCATTTTTGTTACTTCTCCCTCACACAGAAACTATTTTCTAGCCAGTATACTGATAGTTTGTTATTTAATTAAGTAATTCATTCAACAAATATTTCTGGAGTACATGCTGTGTGCCAATACTGCATTAGACATTGGATTAAAACAATGTACAAAGTATACAAAGCCCCTATCATGGTTGAGTCTATGTTGCAGAGAAGTGAAGACAGTATTGCAAATATATATCAAATTGTGATAAGTATTATGAAGAAAAACAAAGTAGTTTAATGGGAGTGGAGAATGTCAGGATTAAGAGTTCCTGTTTTCTTTTGGATGTGGTCAGGGGAGTCTTTCCTGAGAAGGTGACATTTGAACAGACACTCTAAAAGAGCGATGGAGAGAGTCACTCAACCAGGGGAAATATGTTTCAGGCAGAGGAAAATGCATACATAAAATCCTGGGAGCAGACATGTTTGAGCCCAGCAAGAATGTATTGAATTCTAGATGTTTACCAAAGGTCTAGCTGATAAAATTTGCTTACAGATTGCATGTGGGATGTGAGAGAATGAGATACTTGAAGATGCTGCCAAGATTTTGGTTGAGAAACTGGATAAATCAATTGCTTTTTACAGAGATGGGGGAGACTGCAGGATTTTTTTTTTTTTTTTAAGAGTGGGACTGCATAGATCTAAAGTTTGTTTTGTACACATGTTCCTGGAATGAATGTTGTCTTTCACTTTCAGCCTTCTGCCTAGATGGGTTGATTTTTCTAGACTGTTCCCTCACCCACCTTGCCAGGTTGGCTTCTACAGGTTGTACTGTCCTCAGTGTAAGCTCACCTCTTCCAGGTATGCCCTGCTCTAGCACTGGATGCTTACCTCTGTTATAGAACTTAATGAAACTGTTTGCTTACATTCCTCCTGTTTAGAATACAAACTTCTAGAGAACAGGAATTGTGTCCTATGTATCCTTATAGTCCAGTGTCCAGCACACTACCATTCACCCAGCTGGTACTCGATAAAAAATAAAATGTTGAATGATTGAATAAACAGCTAAAAGTAATTGACCAAGGTCATGCAAAGAGTAAAGTATTTCCCAAACATGAAAAGTAAAGCAGTATGATGTATTTGGTGAACTCCAAATGATTAAAAATTGCTGCCACATGTAGTGTGCTGCTGTGTTTGGGTGGGAAAAACTGGGAAGTCAAGCCAGGGAGGTGAGGACGAACTGTCCTTCATGCTAATGTGCTGGCTCACTAATAGAATGAGCAGAATGCTGCTTGCATCTTAGATACTCTGTCCTCTGATTTCCCAATGAGTCATAGAATAGGCATTCTACTTGCAGTTTATTTTTTTCAATGTAAATCTAATTTACAGAAACTTTTTCACCTATCTATAGGATATTGCTCTCCCTAACTTGTGCTGCAGAATTTATTCATCTGCTTCATGTTGTTTACTTTCTGTTTTATTTATTATTAACTAATTAGACGAGTTAAGCTGCATATATGGTGACCCCCAGAACTGATATGTTCCCTCACCATTTGTGAGATGGCTAGTGAGACTGAAAAGTCTTTCAATGAATTTATTAGCCATTTTTATTTTTTTGCGATTTTCTAAATATATCAGTTTTTTATTTCTAGGCTTATTATTCATTATTGATTATGCAGAGCTCTTTATATATTAAGAGGGAAAAAATGAACTTTTCAAAATACTGTCAGCAAATGTGACAAAATTACTTCTAGTGTTAAATCCTTGCTAAATTTGCTATTTTGTATTTATATATCTGCCATCACCAAGAAAACTGTTCTACGAACAGACAACTAATTTGGGACAATGAAATTTACATTTTGTTCTGGTAATACTAGCACTGTATTTTTCCATCTTTCATTTTTTATATTTTTTAAGCCAGGGCATATGCAAATATAATAATTAGAATTGAATACTAATGCCACCAATGCAGTTCTGTTATTGCTTGATTCTGCACAGCATTATAATTTATTTAAAGGAAAATATTAACTCTAAAATGAAATTTTAAGTTGTGAAATTCTTCTCAATGACTCTGTTCTTAAGAATAGCCAGACCTAGAAAATAACACACACTAAATAACCATAAAAATTTGACTCTGGTTTTTAAACTGTTTCTACTTTTCTTTTAAAATTATCTCTCACTGATGCATACATCCATTTGTTAGAATGATAACCAGGAAAATGATTTCATAAAATTTAAATAAAGATAACATAGAATAAACTAGCACTTGTGCTCTCCCTCTCTCCTCCCCCTTTTTCTCTATTCTCCCCCTCCCTGTCTCCCTCTTGCTCTCTCTCTTTCTGATGCTCTCTCTCTCTCTCTCTCTCTCTCACTCTTTTTTAGAAGCACAAATAATAAGGACTTGACTCCTTTTATCTTTGCATTTTTCTCATAGAGGCAACCTTACTGACTACAATATCTTTTCTTTTAGTGACGTTGAACTTGTCATGAAATAATGAACAAAAAAGAATTAGTCAGGGAAAGCAAAAGATCAAGTTAAAATAATCCAAAGGACAAAAATACATGAAATCCAGGTTTCAATTGCAAATTTGCATTAATTGTTCCTTACAATAAATTATTTATACACTCTGTTTTTAATTTCCTATTTGTAGACTTGGAAATTGAAATTATGAAAACGCAGGCAAATAAGAACTTTATACTACTATCACTATTTAAACATTTAATTTATAGGCTTACATTTGAAATCCATTAAAAAAAATTAAGCACTTTGGGGACAAAAATGAGTTTTATGAAGTCAAGTCATAACTGTTCCCCAATCATGCCATTTTCCAGGAAGGCATAAGAAATGAGATTTTTATGCTATGCATCTGGTCTAAAGTTCCTTTCTGACTCTCTGGCAAGTCTAGGGCAGGTGGCTTGAGCTTCCTTAGCAGGTCAGTGTTCATTTTAGAACCTGTCCTCTTTCTTTTTTTTGAGTTGGAGTCTCATTCTGTCACCCAGACTGGAGTGCAGTGGCCGCTTCAGGACACCGCAACCTCGACCTGCTGGGATCCGGCGATCCTTCTGCCTCAGCCTTCCAAATAGCCGAAATTACAGGCATGTGCTACCGCGCCCAGCTGATTTTTTGATTTATTGTAGAGATGAGGTCTTGCTGCCCAGGCGGGTCTCGAACCCGCGGGCTCAGGCAATCCACTCACTACAGCCTCCCAAAGGTGCTGGATTACAGGCTGAGGCACTGAGCCCGGCTCTTGTCCTCTTTCTAATGGTATAAAGTCCTATGAATGAAAGAAGATTATAAAGCAATACATAATTGCATAATTATATTCTCCTTTTAGAATTGTGTGCCCTTCTTTAAAGGGAATAAGAAAATGATCAGGGACACATATGTTCTCTGCTAGTCTAAGAGAACACATCTAGAACATATTGATTGCCCCCAAAATCCCTCACTGGTAAGGTCTAATTATCTGATATGTACAAGAAAGCCCCTGGTTATTTAGCTCAGGCTGGAATGTTTGGCAGGGCTATAAATTAACTTTTGGAATTTGGTAAGTAATGAGATTGAAGAAGATAATCTCTCACACCAAATTAGTCTTTACTATGGCTGAAGTCAAATCCTCAGGTCCAAATTTTATCTTGCATGAGGCAACTGTTCATGCAGACATAAGGAAACAAATAAACAGCAATCACAGCATGAGATACATTTTGCTTCACATAAGAAATCTAAATGGCATAAGTTGGGCTTTAGTAGGCTTTGATATAGTTGAACAGATGACAATAACTCTGATGTTTGTAATAAAAAAAAATGTAATGACCAATTGGCATTCTACCTTTCCATTGATAAAAACGATTTTCTCTGTGTTTCACCCTAGCCTAAAATATTGCTTTTGTCTGTTTATTTTCTCTGGAAGTCTCTGCAAAGCAAAAATTTATTTGAAAAAAGAAAGGAATTTTCTAAGGAGTATTTAGATAAGTTTAAAACAAAAAAATTTAAACTATCAACTTAAAGCCATCACATAGTGTTTTCTTGTTTGTTTTATAATTTAAAGATAAATGTGACAACTCAAGAAATAAATCCACTTCAGTGTGAGGCATAGCACTAAACATCTTAGTGAAGTCAAAGGTGAGCACGAAGAATTTCTTACTCTGTATTGCATTTGGAACTTACTATGCACTCTAAAATTGTTATTCATTTTGATCTTTATAATCACCCTGGAAGGTGTATCATTAGCATCCTTTTTGAACACAGAGGAGGAAGCAAAACCAGAAAGATAGTTGCCTTGCTCAAGGTCGAACAGCTAGTAAGGAGTGAGACTCAGGTGCCCAGTCTAGTTTATGTCCCAGTACCCCATGGTGCTTCCTATCTGGTCCTCAAGAGGCTTTGCATCCTGTTATGGAGAAGTATGTTTAAAAAAACCTGTGCCACAGGTCAGAGTGTATTTTTTAAAAAAATTTTATTGTAAAGATGTGGAGTATAATTCAGGGTTAAGTATACAAACATTGATCCTGCAGCTACCCCTGTTAATGAGGTATGTCCCTCCCTCCCCTAGCAGTTTCCCTCAACTGCCAATCCCACCCTCCCCCACCAATAGTTTCCCATTACTGCCAATTACTTTCTTATAGCATTATACTTGTTCAAGGTCCTCTTGAGTGAGAACATATGGAACTCTGTTCTTTGTTTCTGTGATAAATCACTGAATATAATCTACTCTAAATCCATCCATGCTGCTGCAAAGTCCATATATTTGTCATTCTTTATGGCTGCATGATATTCCATTGTGTATATGTACCACAGTTTTTTAAACCAGTCCAGCTTCGATGGGCAACATGGTTGGTTCCATGTTTTTGCTATTGTGAATAGAGCTGCAACAAACATACATGTGCAGGTATCTTCTTTGTGGAATAATTTGAGTTCCTCCAGGTATATTCCATATTGGGAATATACCCACAGTGTCTTAAATGAATTTATGAGGTCCTAAAGAGTTTCTATGAAGACTATGATAAAAGAAAACTTAGTTCTGGCTGAAATAGAGACTAAATTGCAAAAATTTAGTATTTTAAGAGTCTCATGGACTACCAACTGAGCAAGCCAGGCAACCCACAGATTTAGCATTTTAGCCAGTAGAAATGATGCAAATTAAGAGCATGAGTTTGTGAAAATTGAGGGACTGGTTAATGGAGGGCCTTGGTAAAAATGTTTGAACTGAATTTGTTAGCAAATGAGATGCCCCTGAGTATTTTTTAAAATAAAATAAACATTAAAAATAAATAAATAAATAATAAACATTTTTATTATGAGATTCAACAAACATGAAAGTACTCAGTTAAGTATTAGATACATTTCCAAACATGCTCAATTTTTAGAATTGAGTACTGAGTATTTTTGAGACAGTTTCTTGTTCATGAATAAGACTCTGTGTTCCAGTGTTCAAATCTCAATTCTACTCCTTGTTTGCTCTTGGGCTTTACCTAAACCACAGTTTTCTCAACAGTAAAATGAATATGAATAAGTACTTCAAAGAGGTGTGAAGATTTAAGTGAGTAGAGTGTACATGCTTGGAGCGTAGCACCTAAAACTAATTCTTATTCGTAACAGACATGATGTGATCAGAGGAATGCTTTAGGAAGTCTGTTATGGTGAGGACTGACAGCTAAGGGCAGGTGAGGATGCCAAGAGGAGAGAAGTCAAGTTAGGGTTCAAACAGCACGTCTGGAGCCTTAGCAGGAATTCAGTGACAGGCTACCTTGGAGGTAGTGGCAGCGGGAATGTCCAGTGTCAAATACTTCAAAATCTTTTACAGGTGAGAAAAAAAGTGTGAGATGTGTTTTTTTTAGTTGTCTGAAAATTAAAGCTTCTCCTTTTTTACTGGCTAACATTGAAGAGTTTGATGACCAAATTTGTAACAGTTTGTTCCAGTCCCAAAATGCTATAAATAACACCAGATAATTGTAGCCTTCACACCTGCTCAAACAGCAAAAAAGAGAAAATGAACTAAAGGAGAGAACAACCCCTTCCTTCCCTAAATGAGGCTTCATTGATTTTTGCAAACAAATAAAAGACAATAAATTGTCCCAAATGCCCCCCTTTTAAAAGCTAGGCTATGTTCCTGACCTGGATGTTCTCAGCAGACTGAAGGCAATAATGCCTCACAACTGGACCATAAAATGCTTTTGCAGTTCTGAAGATATTTCTTTTTTTAGATCAATATTTTTTATTATGATATTGTGGGGTACAGTTAAGGGTTGGGTATACAAATATGCTTCGTTTGGGCACCCTTGTTGATAAGAGGTGTCCCCCCGTCCCCAGACAGATGTTTACTACCATTAAACCAATCTCCCTTCTCTTCTCCCCCCATAGTTTCCCACCACTATCAGTCATTTTCTTATGGTAATACGTTGGATGATCAAGGTCCACTATATGAGTGAGAACATGTGATACTCAGATCTTTGTTTCTGTGAGAGGTCACTCAGTATTATAGACTCTAGCTCCATCCAGGTTGCTGCGAAATTCATGATTTTGTTCCTTTTTATGGCTGCATAGTATTCCATCATGTATATGTACCACATTTTTAAAATCCAGTCCTCTTTTGATGGACAGCATGGTTGGTTCCAGGTTCTTGCTATTGTGAACAATGCTGCAATAAACATTCGTGTGCAGGTATCTTTTTGATAGAGGGATTTGAGTTCTTCAGCGTATATTCCCAGTAGGGGTATTTCAGGGTCATACGGGAGGTTGATATTTAGAGCTTTTAGAAAGCACCACACTGCTTTCCACAGAGGTTGCACTAGTTTACACTCCCACCAACAGTGTAGAAGTGTTCCCTTTTTGCCACACCCTCTCCAGCAGCTGTTATTTTTTGAGTTATTGATAATTACCATTCTGACTGGAGTCCATCTTACCTAAGGAAATCTACAGATTTAATGCAATACCCATCAAATTACCAGCAACATTCTTCTCAGACCTAGAAAAAACAACACAGGAATTCATATGGAAACACAAATGACCAAGAATAGCCAGAACAATCCTCAGCAAAAAAAAACAAAGCAGGTGGTATCACATTACCAGACTTCAAACTTTACTATAAAGCTACAATCATCAAAACAGCTTGGTATTGGTACAGGAACAGGCATATAGATCAATGGAATAGAATTGAGATTCCAGAAGCAAAACCTCAATTTCTCAACCAACTCATCTTCGACAAAACCTCCACCACCTACCACTGGGGAGAGGAGAACCTATTCAGTAAATGGTGCTGGAAAAACTGGCTGACCACATGCAGAAGCTTGAAACTGAAGATATTTCTTAAGTCCCTTTGTTCCCTTCAGAGCTTTGGGAGTTTGGGTATATATCTTGTTGGCCCCAAGAATACCTTGTTGTTGTTGTTTGCTTCACGGATCAATGACCGAAACCTCTACAAATTCACAAAGATTGTCATGAGCAGGTCAGAAGCTGCTCAAAAGGCATTTGATCTCTTGCCCACAAGCTCAGGACAGACCTAAGATTTAAGCAAGGTCTGAACTGGAGTAACTGTTAGCAACCTGTCATTACCTATAGAGCAATGAGTTGGCTTCCTTCCAGTGACTTCTGTTTTGTATGCTTATATCTGCCCAGAACTCTGTCATCTAGTGTTACACTGTTCAGTGTGGGAGTCACCAGCCAGAAATGACTGCTGAGTCCTTGAAATGGCACAACATTAAAATGTGCTATATATGTAAAATACACACCATATTTCAAAGACTTAGTATGAAAAAAAGAAAGAAATCTCATTAATATTTTTATATTGATTTCATTTTGAAATAATATTTTAGAGATATTGGATTAAAATATTATTAAAATTAGCTTTACTGATAGCTTTTTACTTTTTTTGAATGTAGCTATTAAACAACTTTAAGTTACATATGTGACTCACATTGTATTTCTATTGGAAGGGACCACTTTAGCGGAAGAATGGGCTACATTCTCCCAGATTTTCCTAATAAATTCAAAACATTTGGTAATCCATGAACATTTTGCTGAACACCCTTTGATTGGACATATAGCCTCACTATTCATAGAACCAAATTATATTATTTCTATTTACATTTGTCCTACAATTTGGAAGTGTCCTGTAAATCTAATGTTAGTGCAAGATGACTTCCATTTTAGCTTCATAAATAACTGATGGGACAAATTTAGATATAAAGTGGACAGATAAAGACAGATGAGGAAAAAAGGAAGGAAAGAAAAAACACTGTTTTGGAAAATTTCTGCTCAGAACATCTCTGCAAAGGTGTATATTTTCTCTGTTTTTGCAGAGGAAGAAACAATGACTCAGAGAGGCTAAGGAACTTTCCAAAAGTAATACAATGTGTACCTGTCAGAAGGCTCCAAAGGGTTAACCAACTCCAAGCACAAACTCTTTCTCAACAGCTCAATGACTTTTAGACACTGACAAATTGGAGAAAATTAAACCATAACAATCAGTTCTGGAGATACTTATTTTCTTTTTAAAAAAATATATATTAATAAGTATAATTTATGTAAACAATTAGGTAAATTTGTGGAGAAACTGACAAAGAAACATAAATTAGGAAATGCAGTACTATAATGTAAAATAAATAAAATTATTTTATATTGCATTTTGTGTTACAGGATATTTACTGAGGTTGTTCAATGTACAATTTCTAATTTGTCATTTTGGAAGTGCTTTATTGTAAAGACAATCTTTTGTCTTATGACAGACAGCAGCCCCAGAGAGTATTCTAGACATCCACGTTGGATGAATTCAATTTCTTTTTGAGATGCAAGTTTCTTCTGTATTTCTAAGGTACTGTTTTTATTATTGCTGCAGTGTCTGTTGGACCCTGATGCATCAGCAAAGCTGGTGATTTATATTTGTTAGAATCTATGAAATTGAAAAGGAGTAAGTTGGCAGTCCTGCTGATCTCAATGCTTTTGATACATGGAGTTTAGAATTGTCTCTTTTTGGGGAACCTTATTTATGCAGTATGACTTAACTACCTGAACAATCCTGCTGGCACATGCCATTTTATTGACTATCATGACCCCCAAGAAGCTGGAGATACTTCCTTTTATTCATCAAAAATTTTCCTTATTTAGAGTTGATGCTTGTAATGGTGCTTATTGGTCAGATTATGTTAATATTGATTAAAGTATGTAAAATGAACTCTTTTCATGAGAGCTTTAATTCATGGAGATCATGATAGATTTTATTCTTGAGAGATAATACATATTTCATACAGCTTCTTTCTCTTCTACTTGGTTGCTAGAACATTGGGCTGGAAATATTTTTTAAAAGATGTATTAAAAACAAGTTAACACTTAATTCCCTTATTGCTCTTAATAAGTTATATTTTCCTTGTGTTAAAGAACTGATAATTGGGGACACATACCAATATTTTTTGGTCATAGAATTTGCTTCCAGGTAAAATGATGTTTAGTAGGTGGTAGTCTAGCTGATGTTGACACAAAATATTTAGATGAATACTGAATAAATCAACTATTATCTGAATGTTTGATTACAGAGTATTGAAAGCATTAATGTTTTCAATATTGTATAGTTTTGATATTTTATAGATAAAAAAGCAAACATGATTCATTAAGCTTTCAACTTTGTATCCACGTTTGTCATGGTGGCCTGACAGTAGAATAGGAAAAACCTAAACTAACTGCCATTTGTTTTAATTCCCACATGAGTGCACGAGAAATCTAACTCAATAGTCACTGAGCTCAAATGCTGAGCCCCTGAATTAAACACTAGTCCTATATTTCAGGCAATTTCATCAAATGTTCTTACTGTGTTTCTGGACTCATATCAAAACCACTTTGGATTAATGCCAGTTTCATGGATTTTCATGGCAAGAGAATGCCTAGTTAAAATGTAATTAAACATAAATTATTTTCAATTGCAGTTTTGCAAGCTAGAGCATATTTAGGTGCAAGTTGGTAATAAAACATAAATAAATATGTTCTCAAACACAAACCAACCCCAAGTCAACCAAGAAAATACTGGCTTTGCTAAATATGCCTACAGCATGAGGATAATTTCAGCTTCAAGTAACTATGTATCTGATTGAAACTGGCTTAAACAATGAAGATAATTTAGTATTTCATAAAACATGCATTCTGAAATTTCCAAGAGCCCAGTTATGCTAATTACTTAGACTTGCTTAGAAAATGTGTGAGCAAAGCCTCAATGACAAACCTTTTAAGCTACTTTGATATGACAAAGAATATATCTGTTTGTGGTGTCTTTGAATTTTTAAAAAACAAATCATAACATTCTGTAGGTCACTGTGATTTCCAGAAATGTGTTCACATATATTCAATTAAATATATACTTAATAAAAATTGATTTTGACAGTAAAAATTATCTTGCAATTATTCTGAAAATTTTGATCAAAGAGAATTATTATATGTCAAAATTATGATCATAAAAGATGAATGTGGATCTTAATGTTCATCTAGTGTATGAATTTTTATATACATTCATAGAATCAAATTGTAATAAACTGTATTTAATATAAATAATATCAGGCACTGATACTTAATTTTTGTTGTTAGCAACAGAGTACTTGTTGCAAATTTGTGTTAGGATTATCAATGATTATCATTCTCCCAAAATGTAAAAATGTCAGTTAATATAGTGTAAAAGCCATGTAAACCAGTTCCACTCACCAATTTAGATTATCATTATTGCTAAAGTGTTCCAGGAAAATCATAACCTTAGACCTCTGTATGCAATTACAATCTGCCAAACGCTAAATTGCCAAAGAAGTTTGCTGACTTGTAAGCCTGGTCTTAATGATGCACTAACATGTATAGTGTTAGAAAATCACACTGAATAGTTAGTAACTATAAATACAAATTCTCAGAGGGATTGTACTAAGAGCAATAGATGCCTACATTAAGACAAAATGAAGATTGCCAATAAATCTAACTGCACATCAAGCAGTTAGAAATAAAAGAACAGCCGGGCTCGGTGGCTCAGCCTGTAATCCTGCGCCTTTGGGAGGCTGAAGTGAGTGGATTGCCTGAGCCCGCAGGTTCGAGACCCCCCTGGGCAGCGAAACCTCATCTCTACAATAAATCAGAAAAAAAAAAAAAATTCAGCCGGGCATGGTAGTGCATGCCTGTAATTCCGGCTACTCGGAAGGCTGAGGCGGAAGGATCGCCGGAGCCCAGCAGGTGAGGCTGCGGTGGCCGGGAGCGGCCACTGCACTCCAGTCTGGGTGACAGAGTGAGACTCCAAATCAAAAAAAAAAAAAAAAGAAAAAGAACAAACATAGCTTAAAGTTAGCAGAAGGAAGGGCATAATAAACATTACAGCAGAAAGTAATAAAATAGAGACTAGAAAAAGAATAGAAAAATTCAGCAAAACTAAGAATTGGTTTTAGAAAAGATAAACAAAACTGACAAATCCTTAGCTAGACTAACAAGAAAAAAAGACTCAAATAAGTAAAATTAGAAATGAAAGATGAGATATTACATTGATACCAAAAGATCATAATAGACTACTATGAAAAATGATGCACCAACAAATTGGATAACCTAGAGAAAATAAGTTCTTAGAAATATAATTAGAAATGAAAGAGGAGACATTACATTGATACCAAATAATCATGAAATAATAGGAAATTTGAACAGACTAATAATGAAGAAGGTGGTTGAATAAGTACTCAAAACAAAGAAAAATTCCAACAAAGAAAACCCTAACACCAGATGGCTTCACTGGTCAATTATATTAAATATTTTAAAAGAATTAATATAATTTCTCATCAAACTCTTTCAAAAATTTGAAACAGATGGAATGCTTCTAAACTCATTTTATGAGGCCAGCATACCAAAGCTAGCCTGATACCAAAGCTGGACAGACACTGAAAGAAGAGAAAACTATAGGCAAATATCCCTGATGAACATACATACAAAAATATTCAATAAAATGCTAACAAACCAAATTCACCAGCATATTGAAAGAATCATACACCATGATTAAGTGGAATTTATCTCTGGAATGCAAAGATGGTTCAATATATATAAATCAATAAATATGATACATCCAATTAACAGAATAAAGGATAAAAATAAACTGATGAGTTCAATAAGTAAAAAAAAGCATATACATACTTTCATGATTCAAACATAACCAACTAGGTATAGAAGCAATTTAGCTCAACATAATAAAAGTTATATACAAAAAGCCCATCACACTCAATGGTGAAAAACTGAAAGCTTTTTCTCTAGGATCAGGAACAAGACAAGAATACCGACTCTCATCACTTCTGTTCAACATAGTACTGGAAGTCCTAGTCAGAGCAAGTAGGCAAGAAAAATAAATAAAATTGGAATAAAGTAAGTAAATTGGAATAAAATAAGTAAATTTTCTGTTTGAAAATGACATGATCGTATATGTAAAAACTCTAACAACTTCACCAAAAAACTGTTAGAGCTAATAAATAAATTCAGTAAAGGTGCAAGTTCCAAAATCAGCATTCAAAGATGAGTTGCATTTCTATACACTAACAATGAACTATCCAAAAAAGGAAATTAAAAAATAATCTCATTTACAATGACATTAAAAAGAATATTTAGGAATAAATTCAAAAATAATCTCATTCATAATGGCATTAAAAAGAATATTTAGGAATAAATTTAACAAAGGAGGTGAACAGCTTGTATTGAAAATTATACTGATGAAAAACATGTCCATCAAGGGATGAAAGGATAAAGAAAATGTGTTATATACATACGATGCAATATTATTCATGAGGTACAATTCAGGATTAGTTATATAAGAGGTCATTGTATAGGTGAAGTTTGGGTTTCCCATTGATCCTCACGTTGTCTGGTTTGGAATCAGGTACCCTTATTTATGTTATGTGCCCCTTCTCCCCTGACAGTGTCCCACTACTGCCAATCCCTTTCTTGTAGTATTATGCTGGATGTTCATGTTTGCTTATGAGTGAGGACATGTTACTCAGTTCTTTGTTTCTGTGATAGATCACTGAATATGACAGACTCTAAATCCATCCAAGTTGCTGTGAAGTCCATAATTTTGTCCTTCTTTATGGTTGTGTAATATTCCATAACATATATATATAACATTATTATTACTTTTTTACCCAGTCCACTTTTAACGGGAATATGGTTGGTTCCATGTTTTGCTATTGTGAACAGTGCTGCAATAAACATGCCTGTGCAGATATCTTTTTTGTAGAATGATTTGAGTTGTTCTGGGTTTATTCCCAGAGAAAGATTGCTGGGCCATACGGAAGGTTGGTTTTTAGATCTTTTTGAAATCACTACACTGTTTTCCACAGAGGTTGTACTAATTTACACTCCCACCAACAGTGTAGATGCATTTTATCCACATCCTCTCCAGCATCTGTTTTTTAAAAAAATTATTAATGATGACCAACCTGACTGGAGTTAGATGGTATCTCAGTGTGGTTTTAGTTTGCATCTCATTGATGATTAGGGAGGCTGAGTATTTTTTCATGTACCTGTTGGCTGCTTATATGTCTTCTTTTGAGAAGTGTCTATTCATATCTTTTGCCCACTTTTTAGTAGAACTGTTTGTTTGTTTGTTTTTCTTTTGGCACGTTTGAGTTCCTTGTAGATCCTGGATGTTAGGCCTTTGTCAGATATATAGTTGACAAATATTTTTTTTCCCATTCTGTGGGCTGTCTTCCCATCCGCTTGATGGTTTCTTTTGCTTTGCAGAAACTTTTCAGTTTGATGAGGTCCTACTTGTCTATCTTATCTCTTATGGTATGGGCACTTGGGGTTTTGATCAGGAATTGGTCTATTCCAATTTCTGTAAGAATGTCTCCTGCATTTTCTAAGATTGTTATTGTTTGAAGTTTTATATTTAGGTCTTTGATCCATTTAGAGTTGAATTTTGTGTATGGTGATAGGGTTTCTTCTTCATTCTTCTACATGTGGTCAGTCAGTTTTCCCAGCACCTATTTACTGAATAGATTCTCCCCTCCCCAGTGGTTGCTGGTGAAGTCTTAGTTGAAGATGAGTTGGTTGAAAAATTGAGGTTTGCTTCTGAAATCTCTATCCTGTTCCATTGGTCTGTATACCTATTCTTGGACCAATACCAGGTTTTTTTATTATTATAGTCTTATAATGAAGTTTAAAGTCTGGAAGTATGATACCTCTTCTTGGATTCTTCTGTTGAGGACTGTTTTGGCTATTTGTGATTGTTTGTACCCATATGAACTTCTGTATTATCATTTCCAGGTCTGAAAAGAATGATGTTGGTAATTTAATGGGTATTGTGTTTAATCTATAGATTGCCTTTGGTAGGATGGACACTTTAACAATGTTGATTCTTCCAATCCATGAACATGGAATGTTTTTCAATTTGTTTGTGTCTTCTTTGATTTCTTTGAACAGTGTTTTGTAGTTTTTGTTGTAAAGGTCCTTTGCTTCTCTAGTTAGGAAAATGCCAAGATATTTCATTTTGTTGTTGTTGTTGCTAATGTGAATGGGATTGTGAATGGAATTGTGCCTTTTATTTGGTTTTCTGCCTGCTTGTTGTTGGTGTTTAAAAATGCAACTGTCTTATACACATTTATTTTGTACCCTGAGATTTTTGTCAAAGTATGTCATCAGTGCAAGGAGGTTTTTGACAGATTCTCTTGGGTTTTCAAGGTATAGGACCATATCATCAGCAAAGAGGAATAACTTAACTTTGTATTTTCCTATTTGGATACCCTGAATTCCTTCTCTTGTCTGATTGCTCTAGCTAGGACTTCCAACACTGTGTTGAAAAGGAGGGGTGAGAGTGGGCAGCTTTTTCTTGTTCCAGTTTTCAGGGGAAATGCTTCCAATTTCTGTCTGTTTAGCAATATGTTGGTTGTGAGGTAGTTCTCTTTCTTTGTTGGATCATTACCCAGTTTGGGTATCAATGTGATGTTAGCTTCATAAAATGATTTGGGGAGAACTCCCTTTCTCAATTGTCTGGAATACTTTCAGTAAGGTTGATATCAGCTCTTCCTTGTACGTTTTGTAAAATACTGCTGGAAAGCCATCTGGTCCCAGGCTTATTTTTGTAGGTAGTTTTCTTATGACAGAGTCAATTTCCTGGGTTGTTATTGGTCTATTTAGGGTCTCAATTTCTCCTTGTTTCAACCTTGGGAGGTTGTGTGATATAAGAAAGTCCTCCATTTTGAGTTTGTTTCCATATAGGTGTGCATAATAATCTCTGATAATCTTTTGTATCTTATTCTGAGTCAATTGTGTCTTCATCTGTTGCATTTATGATTATGTTTATTTGGACATTTTATCTCTTTTTCTTGGTCAGTCAGCCTAGGGGTTTATCAATTTTGTTTTTCCTTTCAAAGAACCAGCTTTTGGTTTTGTTGATTTTTTTTTTCTATGATATTTTTGTCTTCTAGGCTTTTACTTTGGTGATTTGGATTCTTCTGCTGAAGTTAGAGTTTTGGTGATCTTGTCTTCCTAGCTCCCTTAGGTGATTTGTTATGCTGTTAACTCATAATCTTTCTATTTTCTTGATATGTGTGTAAAGAAGTATAAGTCCCCCTCTTGGCACTGATTTCATGGCGTCACAGAGATTTGGTAAGAGGTACCTTTGTTTATATTTGTTTCCAACAATCTTTTAAGTTTTGTTCTGATTTCTGTGTTGATTCAGGGGTCACTCAGTATCATACTGTTTAGTGTCCATGTTTTTGTGTGTTTTGGGGGAATCTTATTGGTAGTGATATATTTTTTTTATTCCTCTGTGGTCTGAGAAGGTGCATGGCAGTATTTTGATCTTATGAAATTTATTTATGCTTGATTTATGGCTGAGGATGTGGTCAATCTTGAAGTATATTCCATGTAGTGGTGAGTAAAATGTATATTCTGTGGTTATTGGGTGTAGAGTTCTGTAGGTATCTATTAAGTCCATTTGGTCAAGCATTAAGTTGAGGTTCTGGATCTCCTTGTTGATTTTTTTCCTCAATAATATATGTAGGGTTGTTAATGGGGGTATTTAAGTTCCCAGTTATGATAGTGTTAGAATCAATAAATTTTTTCAGTTTAGTTTTCCTGTGTTGGGTGCATATGTATTTATGATGAATATTTCTTGTTGATGGATTGAACCTTTTATTATTGTGTAATGTCATTCCATATCTTTTTAAATTTTTGATAGCTTGCGAGTTGCTTTGTCGGATATTAAAATCATGACTCCTACCTTTTTTTGTTTTCCATTCACCTGAAAGTTTACTTTCTATCCTCAAACTTTAAGTCTTTGTTGTGAGCCATATTTTCTGAAGGCAGCATATTGTTGGGTTGTGGGTTTTTGTTTTTTAAATCCAGTTTGTCATTCTGTGTCTTTTCAGTAGTGCATTTAATCCGTTGACATTCAGGCTGATTATTGAAATGTGAGAGTTTATTCCTATTATTAGGCTCTTATAAGGTTGTTTTGCTTTCTTTTTAATTTTTGTGTTAATATATGTATGTTTTCAATTTTGTAGGTACATTTCATGCTCTGCTGGCTCTGTGTTTTACTGTACTTTTATGAAGTGCTTGGTCATTCTTTTTTTTCTGTGCTTAATTTCTTCTTGAGCATCTCCTATACAGTTGGTCTGGAAGTAGCATAATCTCTTAGGGAGTGGATGTCTGGGAAGGATTTTAATTCTCCACCACTGATGAAGCTGAACCTGGTTGAGTAGGAAATTCTTGGTTTAAATTGTTTACCTTTGAGAACTTTGGAAATTGAACTCCAGTTCCTCCTAGCTTATAGTGTTTCTGCTGATAAGTCTGCTGTTATTCTGATTGATCTGTTCTGGTAGGTAGTCTGACCTTTCTCTCTTGCTGCCTTTAGGATTTGTTCTTGTATACCTACTTTGTATAGATGAATTATTATGTGTCTAGGGGTTGGTCTCATTTGATGTCTTGTGGGGTTCTCTGAATCTCTTGAGTTTGGATGGTCGCATCTCTGATGAGATAGAGAAAGTTTTTTTGGATAGCCTCCTGGAATACTTGTTCCAAGGTGTTTTCCATTTCCCTTTCTGCTTCTGGGATACCAATCAGGCATAAGTTTGGTTTCTTGATATAATCACACATCTCTTGGAGGCTTTGTTCTTTCTTTCTGAGTTTTCTTTCTATGTTTTTAACAGATATGGTTAATTCCATGTTAATTCTGCTTTCCATGCTTGCCATTTTGTTATTTATTTCCTGGGTGAAGTTTTTTATTGCCAAAATCTCTGTTACAAGTTTTTCAGTGTTGCATCTTGTCCTTCTTGAGTCTTATTCACTCTTTCCATATATTCCCTAATCCCTGTTGTATTTGGGGCCAATAGTTGGTGATTTCTATTGTTTAGGCTCTGAGATCTGATTTTTTTGGGTGTTGCCTCTTTGTTATACTGGGATTTACCTGTGTTCTTCCACTGATTTTTCCTTATTTGTGACATCTCTCTTTTTTTCTCTTTAATTCCATTATTCAGTGATAGTGCTTTCACTTCTATTGTTTGCTCAACTCTCTATTATTCCCTGATCCAGACCTCTGAATTTGTTCTATTTTGAAACAGGGCTGGGAGCAGGAAGCTTTGCTGTCTCACATAGTTTTGAGAGTTTAATAAGGTGAATGGTGGGGAGCTAGGATTCAGAAACCACTTGCAAGTCACAATGTTCGCTGACTGGGTATGGACCCCTTGAGACCCACTTCCCAACACCGTCACATATGACAATGCAATCAGTACATGTGTGTACCTCCTGAATCCAAGATAAAGTAACAGTAATGAGGAAAATCACTTACACAGGGATTCACACAGACTGAGTAGCTCAATCACCATCTTCCCAGCCTCCTTATTCAGTCTTTAAGGAGAAGGAAATCCTGCCACATGTGACAAAAAACCTGGAGGACATTATGCTGTGTGAAACAACCCAGTCACAGAAGGACAAATACTGCATGATTCCACGTATGTGAGGTATCTAAAGTAGTGAAATACATGGAGCAGAGAGCACAATGGTGGTTGACAAAAGCTGGGCATAGGGGAACACGGCAGGGGGGTGGTTCCTCTTCAATGTAACTATTCAGTAGTGATGAATAAGTTCTAAGATCTGTTGTACATTGTACCTATAGTTAACAATACTGTATTGTGCACTTAGATACTTATTAAATCTCATGTAACATGTTCTTACCACAATAGGAAATACAAAAGCAAAACAAAAACAAAAGAGAGGAGAATAAATTGGATGAGTTTTTTTTTTTTAAAAAAGAACCTTAGGCAAGCAGTCAGGTTTAGATGGTTATATAATTGTCTACTTTAGCTCAGTTCTTAGAAATGTGAGCCTAGTTCCGGTACTCACCACAAACTGTTCTGTTATTAGTTCTTGCTGAGATTGGTGCAGAAATTGAGAGTAAGCATTTAGATACTTTTATATCAATTAGAGTAATTTTATGTTCATTGAAGCTAATAATAAAAGACTAGAGCATATATTTTGTAATAAACAAAAACCATGATTTTTAATTCTCCAGGCACTGAACTCAATCATTTGTATTTATCATAATTAGTTTAACTAATTTCATATAGCTAGAAAATTAGATTGTTTACATTTTTGTTACTATAATTTTTTTGATGAAAATCTGTATATATAATTTAAGAACATATTTTTACATTTAATGTATTTTCTTAGATTAATTTTTCAGATAAGGCATTATTAAGTCAAATGATATGAATATTTTTAAGATCTCTTTTGTTGTGTATTTCTTAATTGTCTCTCAGACTCTGCAGATTATCTTCTTTATTCTCCAGTATGTTGGGATTATGTTGGAAGTGGCCGGTTTTCAGACTCTTGGTCATTTCTGCAAACTCAACCTTGAATTTGTTTGGGGAAATCTTTAAAGGCACTTGAGATTGATATTCTGGTACTAGCTAATAGTTATCCCTGAAGCAATTCTCACCGTGACTATCTGTCTCTGCTTCTTCCTCAGTTTGGAGTCCATGTTTTAGAAATCTGTTTCACATTATATTATTTTTCAGACTATTGTCTTGCTTATGACTGATAGACCTTATAACCCTATATGCCCAATTGCCAAGAGAACGGAATCTGGCCTTTGGATTCCAAACTAATGGTCCTATTACTAATAACTTCCCAGTAACAGACAGTCTTAGCAGAGACCACTATGATAATCATATAACATATAGTCCCAAAAGGACTATTTGAGAGTGGAAGAAATACTATTAATAATTATGCCAAGACAAGCTGGGACAATCCCAGCCACATTCCAGGATTCTGGCTACCCTAGCCCCTATCTGCCCTTAGATTCTTTAATTTCTTGTTATGCCCACCAGTTGGCATATGTTTTGCTACATCTCCACACCAATTGCCTGCCAGCAATTTATGGTTCAAGGTTGCCATAAAATACAACCTTAAATTCTCTGCCATACAAACCTTATTATAATGCCACTTGAAAAAATGCTATTTAATAATATTTATGAAGGAATACTTCCAAGGCATGCAGCTTTTCCATTCCTCAAAGATATTCTAAATTAGGTTCTCTATCAAACCAGATGTTAAAGTTCTGCATTCTTGGAGCTCAAGTTAATTGCCATCTGGTATCATTTCCTTTAGGATGTATTGAGGCACATTTTTAGAAACAGGTGTTTGAAATTTGTTGCTTTATCAGTTGTTGACATACTGTAAGGAAGACATTTTTTTCCCCCTTCACTGTGTCATCTTTGTAAGGACAATGGGAAAAAAATTCCTCTGTGGTCTTGATTTAAGGAGAAGAAGTTGTGTCTTCAGTAAGCTATTGGTTTGTCTTTATTTTATAGACGCAAAGCCTTGTACCATTTAGTGTTTCTCTCTTTACTTTGATTGCTAGGCAGCTCAGAGACAAATTTTAACTCATTGCTAACAAATGTACAAGGCTTTGTATATATTTATTATAGCTTTGCTTTATTATTTTTCTACATGTATTCCTCTTAACCCCAATCTTCGCATCTAGTTTGCAATTTTGTAATGTAGTTTTAGTTTTGTTGTTAACTACCTCAAAACCTTTGTAGAAGGAAGTATTATTTATGCATGTAAGTAAATATTGACCAGAAGTGATAGTTATATAAAGATATTATTATACTAGTTTTGAGGAAACTTTTTATTTATTTATAACCAAGTCTCATTCAGGTAATTGCTGTAAGTATTTCTTTTTTTTAATGTGAGATCAGTGACGCTGTACTCTTTAATGCATTATTTCTAACCTCTTCCCTAAGTTAGCCACTTCCAAAAGTGGTTAAACAGTCAGAAGTCTCACCCTTCTTATGGAACTAAAATCTTTCCTCTGGGGTTTTAAAACTAAAACTCAAGATCCCCTCCATTCTCTGCCATTTTCTTCTTTCTGTGTTGGAAAAAGCAGTACCTGTCTCCTTCACTTCTCTTCCATTTCCCAAACTATTGAAACTGTCCTCCTAAAGTCAGCCTAGTTTCCTTCATGTTAAATCCAAAGAACACTTCTCAGCCTTTGACTTCCTTGGTTCTCAATTCTTTTTCCTTATACTGTCCCCATGGAGACTCTGACACCATATGCTGCTGGGAATTTTTCTTACTCTCTCTGGTCACTAATTCTCAGCTTCTTTTCCAGATTTCTCCCACTCAACCTTTCCCTGAAGTGTTAGCGTTTCTCAGGGTTTGGCCTTCGCCACTCTTTCCATCCTCCTGGCATACCCTATGCAATCTCATTCATTTCCTGAAGTATTTCTCTAGCCTGATAGCTTGCCTGATCTCAATTGTCTATTAGATATGGATGTTTAGATATCTTGCAGACATCTCAAACTCAGCAAATTTTCACCTTGGTCCCTCTCCTCTTTACCTGTTCTTTGTTTTGTTTTTCCCAGCTTTGAGGATGATACTACCAGATGCCTTCATGTGAATTCCAAAAACTTAGAATTCTTCTTTGGCTTCTTTTCTGCCTGTCCCCATTTAAACATTAATCAAGTGCCAGTGATATATTATCTGAACACACCTTAAATAATTGCCATTGTATCTTGATCCCACCCCATACTCTCTTGCTCACACTAATGTCTCCTGTGCTTTGCACAGTGCCACGAATATAAGTGTTCAAAATGCTTCTTGAATGAATACATTAATTTTAGAAAATCGAGAAACATCAAGAGATAACAGAAATGGAATATAGATTAAAAATTATCTGTTATTAGCCCACAATTTGTTTTAATAAGCCAAATGAGTCCAAGGTTTTTCACATTGAATTGTTTTCTGGAACATCTATATCAAAAACATATACTTAGAAATGTATTTTTAATGTCTTCCAGGAGGCTATTTCTCCACATTTTATGTGGGAAATGCTATACAGTGAGTAATTTAGTCATATGAGCCTTTGGCTGAGATTTAACATATAAACATTTAATGTAACAAAACACCAAAATGAAGAAGCAGTATATAAACAGAATGCTACTACAATGAAATTTCATGAATTATTTGCTTTTAAGGATGCAAAAACCTTGCTTCTGAACATCTTCAAAACCTACTTAAAAAATTCATGGTGAGAGAGGCTCTTTAATATATTGTAATTACAAAAGTAAGTTCAGGTTTAGTTTAGTGATCAATTTCTAATTGAACAACATGCATGTATTCCAAATGAGGCAGCAAAGACTGTGTATAATTGGGTAGCTCTTTTGAAAATTGACTTCTAATAATTTCTTTATCTGATCATTGGTAACTGGATGCTTTGCCTTCCCAAGGTACTACTTTTATAAATCTCGCTGAAGGCTTCTGAAAGCAGTGTTCGCATTTGATATTCAGTCACTCTGGCCATCGAACATTATAAGACTTTATAAGGAATGAGAAGAGATAAAGATTACTTATGAGAGAGCCGTATGTGGAACTGTGGAACTGCTTCTTGAATTTGTGTTCACACTACACATTTATATAGGTTTTTCCAGGTTAGCATGAGAATCCTGGAGTTTCTATTTTGACCCTTTGGATGAGTATTATGTTGAGATCCTCTATTTTCAGGAAATGGTGGGGTGTTTATGGAAGTGAATTAGAGACTATTCTGACTATTGTTTAGAGATTGATCATGCCTGTGGTGATCAACCCTGTGAATTCCCCCTGGGAGACAGAGCAAAAGGAGAAATATTAGCTAAATATCACAGTTAACGTCTTTAATAAATATGTGATTGCTCTTGACCATTAGAATTTTGATGTTGACTTGGTAGTGTGCTGAATGAACTCATTAACTTTAAATTTAGGATTGTTTAGACACTGTATGGGCAGATTTCCAGTGCACGACTGGACGTTTGCATTTTTTATTTGCTGGAGATTCCTTTGACCTTGGTGAAAGCCAAAAGAGAGGAAATAGCATTCAAGGAGGCAAAACACAAAATGAAAAACACATGAAATGGGAGCTCCCTGTGGAATTAAAGCATGGAACACTAACTAGGAATGTGGTGGTGTTTGCTCTTGCACAGTTCGGTCTGATCACTCAAAGGAATGTCTGACGTTAGATTGTCCACATGCAATAGGCACAGTGAATAAGAGATCATGACTTGGACAGTGGAGTTTCTTCTATATTTTCCAAAATATAAACATTTGATCACTTGTACGTGTCGGAAATGTTCTGTGACTTTGTTAATGGCTGCTAAGTTCACATGTGTCTTTCATTTTGTCCATTTCAAGACATCAAATTAAAAGGTCATTGGGTTCCATGATCCTTCCATATTGTATAAGGGAAGACTTGCATAATAAAATGCATGTATTTACAATTTAGATATGAAAGATTTGTTGCAGGTGGCTTTGACTGCCTTGTAGCAGATGCTATATTGTATTACAATTACTTATATTGTTAACTAACATTCATTGTCCAAAATATAACAACAGCATTGGCATTTTAAAAGGAAAACAAATCAATTGTCCATATGAAAATTCATCCACTGAAACTAGATTTTAAAAATAAACCTGCCGGGCTCGGTGGCTCAGCCTGTAATCCCAGCACTTTGGGAGGCCGAGGTGAGTGGATATCCTGAGCCCACAGGTTCGAGACCCGCCTGGACAACTTGGCGAGACCGCATGTCCAAAATAAATCGAAAAATTAGCCAGGCGTGATAGCGCACGCTGTAGTTCCAGGTACTTGGAAGGCTGAGGCGGAAGGATCACCGGAGCCCCAGCATGTCGAGGTTGCAGTGACCGGGAGCAGCCACTGCACTCCAGTCTGGGTGATAGAGTGAGACTCCAACTCAAAAAAACCCCAAAAAACAAACAAACAAACAAAAACCTAAACACAATTTTCTGCTACTCTGCAGGTAAATTGCCATGTATCAAATTAAAAAAAATTATTATATAACCAGTAAACTTTTTTCTTTCAGTATATTATGACTTCTTCCACTAATATTTGTCTTGAGGTTTTTAATCAAAGAATGTGATTTTTATAATAAAGTTAATAAGTTCAATTCATTCATTGCTTATTATGCAGTGCATATAACTGAACAAATGAACTACTGAGTTCTTATTCAAAGACAAGCCAAGTCTGTCTATAAAAGGAAATCTTTGTTTTTTCTTCCAGTCAAGAAAACTTAGAAGGTTTTAAAAACTGTTCTTCACATGAGCTTACTTATCCCTTTTTCAATGTTAATTGTTTTTCTCCAATATTCCATGCTTGGTGAAAGCCTAACTATCCTTCAAAGGCTGGTACGAAAGTCACCTTTCCCAGAAAGCATCTTCAGGGAAGCAATCCGACTGCCTTCCCTTAAACTCCTTTGCCCTGGGCTATAGGGCCAGGTAGCACCCATGACAAAGATTTGTTGTCTGCCGTGATTTTTTAATGAAAGTGGACACAACACTTTACCATATTTGTGGTCCACTGGGTGGTGTAGTACCTTTTACGGAATAATATTTATTGACTTTTTTTTTCTTGAGTCAGAATCTTACTCTATCGTCCAGGCTGAAGTGCAATGACACAGACATAGCTCACTACAACCTCAACCTCCTGGGCTCAGGTGATCCTTCTGCCTCAGCCTTGCTAGTAGCTGGGACTACAGGCATGCACCCCTGAGCCTGGCTAAATTGTTTTTTGATTTTTTTTTTTTTTTTGTAGAGATGAAGTCTTGCTATGTTGCCTAGGCTGTTCTTGAACTCCTGTGCCCAAGCAATCCTCCCAGTTTGGCCTCCCAAAGTGCTGGGATTATAGGCATGAGCCACCACATCTGGCCATGTTTCCTGACTTAAATAATGAATCTTAAAATAAACTGATGATCTTTGGATACATTTAAAATGAAAATACCATTATTTTCTTTTTCAAGGAAATAAAAATTTTATTTCAAAGAAATAAACATTTATTATCTTCATGTCCTGAGTAATGGGTCCCAGGCTGAAAGGCTCATATTTTATTTTGTTTCTTTTGCTGAACTTGTTTTGTGAATAGATAAAAGACCAAAAGTCTAAATATCAGAAACATTTGTGAAAAAAAGTCAATGTAATTACCCTAAAAAGGCTCTATTGTCTCCACTTTAGCTTAAGAATGATCTCTTTTTACTTGACTCTAGATATACTACTGCTCAAAGCAAATATAACAATCAACATTTAGATGTCTGTTACCTATAACATGATGTAATTTAGCTTTTAAGATCAACTCTACTAAAGTTATATGAAGGTTTTTATTGTGCAGTGTGTCCTTATTTTCACTTTTGATGCAAAAGACAATGATGTTATAAAACATGAAGAAAATTGTGGAAAGAAAAAAGCTACTTATGATAATACATAGTCATTTTCATTTTATCCATAACTTTTTGTTTTTATATGTGTATATTCATTTTGTATACACATGATTGCATCAAAACTACCATTTTGCATTATGCTTCCTAACTAAACATCTTGTCATACTATTTTCTCATGTTTCAGCATGGTCTTCATTATAATTGTTAAGAACTATGTATTTTTTCTATTGTGTCCTTTTAAACATGTATATTTAAATTTATATTTTTATTATGTAAATTTACATCTACTTATCTTTCTAGCCATCTATCCAAAATCCAAAATAAATCTTTCATCCTCCTAAACATAATACAAATTTCTATTTTCTTCCAATAATTTAAATTTTCCCAGAGTTCTATGGCAAAATTCAAACTATTTTTGTCAGAGAAATGGGCTGTCAGTCTAGTCACATGGGCAATAGTAAAAAACAAAGCTTGTGGCTGAGACTTTTTTTAATGAGTAAAATTTGTATTTCCTTTAAAATATATATATATTGAATGCTTACTAGGTTTCAGGAATTGGGATTTTGCGGAGGTCACCAAAAGTAATATGATAGCTATGACCATCAACTACTAGAACTTATATTTCAGTGGAGGTAAGAGCCAAAAGTAGATAAGCAGACAAATAAACAAATTACTTACACATTATAATATGTCAAGGAAGGAAGTTTTTTAGATGGAAAAAGTCTGGGATGAAAAGTTGGTGAGCATCATGTAGACCCAAGTAAAGAATTCATGATGTACGTATGGGGAAAGCTTCTAGGCAGTGGGATCAACATGAGACAAAGCAGTGAGATAAGGAAAAGCTTATTTAAAAATATGAATGTGGGAATGAGGGAGCAGTGTGCTTCAAACACTATGCAGAGGGCAAATGGCATGAAGTGATAGATAGCAGTCCTTCACCACCACAAGATGTCGGACTTATTAGCCAGCATGAGTCATGGTGGGCTCTATTCTGAGTATAATGGAAAATTTTTGAATGGTTAAGCAAGCAACTTTGTCCAATCTCCATAATAAGAAGTTTTCTTTTCATGCAGTGAGGGGAATGAATTGTGGGTAAAGAATGGAAAAGGAGAATACAAAGAAGACATTTGCAAGAGTTCAAGTCAGAAATATTGGCATTGTGGACCAGAATGAGAACACAGGAAATGGAGAGTAGAGGGCAAAACAAGAAGTGTCTTTGAGGTGGGAATTATGGTATGTGGTGATGTTTGAATTAAGAATATGTTGGCATATTCTATCACAAAGGTGTACAATAACATCTCCTCTTTGGATAACAGTGTGGTGATTTCTGAAAGAACTAGAAATTGACCTTCCATATGACCCAACAATCCCTCTATTGGGAATATACCTTGAGGAACTCAAATCATTCTATGAAAAAGATACCTGCACATGCATGTTTATTGCAGCACTATTCACAATAGCAAAAACATGGAACCAACCGTGATACCCAGTGAAAATGGACTGGATAAACAAAAATGTGGTATATATACATAATGGAATATTATGCAGTCATAAAGAATGACAAACATATGAACTGTGCAGCAACTTGGATGGATTTAGAGTCTATCATTCTCAGTGATCTATCACAGAAAAAAAGAACAGGGTACCATATGTCCTCACTCATAAGTGGACCTTGAACAAGTATCAAAATACTATAAGAAAAGGATTGGCAGTAGTGGGAAACTGCCAGAGGAGGGGAAGGGGCATACCTCATCAACAAGGGTACCTGCATAATGAACATTCGTATACTTAACCCTGAATTGTATGCCACATCTTTAAAGTTAAAAAACAAACAAAAAACCCAGCCTCCACAATAGTACTTATAAAGTGAGTTATCTGTGAATTAAACAAATTAAAGTATTCAAAAAAAGAAGCAAAAGAAAAGAGATATTAAGGATGACAAATAGTTGATTTAAGCAGTGAAGCAGCTAGTAATAATGTTTACAGAGTTATGGGAGACAAACAGGTGAATAGCAAGAGCGATGATTAGTAGTGAGCTAGATACAATGAATCTGGGATTCAGAGAAGATGGCCGTGCAGAAGAGGCTGGTAGACTTCTTTAGGGATAGGGAAGGCCCGGTGACTAAAGCCCTCTGACAATTTATGTGTCTTCATCTTAACCCTGCCGTTCAATCTAAGGAGGTGGATAAAATCATTTAGGGAGAAAGAGTAAAGAAAGATGAAAAATCATCTTAAGACCAAACTTGGGAACACAGATATTTAAAAGTTGGGTACAACTGGAGGAGCTGGCCAACAGGACAAACTTTAGCTCCATTTGTCATGTTTTAGCTTTACAAGATCTTGAGCAAAAATTACAAAATGCATTGTTAAAACTGGAGGACAGGTTCATAGATGCCTGCTCTATTATATTCTACAGTCTGTTCTGTTATATGTGTGTGTGTATGTAATAGTTATATAGTTATGTATCTTGTCTCTACAAAATAAATAAAAATGAAAATAAAACAATTATCCAAGTTTATGTGAAGTTTAGAATGGCTCAAATAGATCCTTTTTATGACAAAAACTTTGATAGTAACAAATCTCTGTACTGTACTTTATTGTTGTTTTTGGTAGGCTGTGGGAAATTTTTCTGCATTTTGGATAATAAAGAGTTGCAAAGTATATTTTTTATTTAAGCCAGCTGATTCTATAACAACTAAAATGTAAAAGGCAAAGAATAATTAAATACATTACAAGAGGAATTTTCACTTTATATAAGTATTTCTTATACTATTTCTGTAAATATTAAGATGCCTGACTATAGAAATGGCAAATAGACTTAACTGGATGTGTCCTCTCTAATGGACCTGTAGTGGCTGCTTCAAGTAAGTGTAGAGAAAAGACGATGCCTGAGCCTAATGTGTATATTTGACAGAAGTCAGATGGCTCTAGAACTAATAGGAGATATATATATATATATATATAACTATATATATATATTTACACACACATATGTATATATATAATATAATTATAATATACACACACATATTTATATACACACAAAGAGATTTATTTTTAATGAATTGGCTCATGTGATTGTGGTGCTGCCAAATCTGAAATCTGTAGGGCAGACTGGAAATTCAGGAAAAAATTAATGTTGCAGTCTTGAGTCTGAAATCTGCAGGGTAGAACAGCAGATGAGAAACTTAGATGGGGTTTCTATATTGCAATCTGTGGCAGAATTGCCTCGTCTTCTAGAAACCTCATTCATTGCTCTTAAGGCTTTTAACTGGATGATGACCACTCATACTATGGAGGGTAATGTGCTTTACTTAACATCTGCTGATTGTAAATGTTAACTGCATCTAAATAATACCTTTCCAATAACATTGTCAGTGTTGTTCAACTCAACAACTGGTCATCATAGCTCAGTTAAGTTGATACATAAAATTAACTGTCACACTGACCAAGACACCATCATCTATTGCAAAGACTGCCTATGATATATTGACGAAGGACATTATTCCTGCCATGTGTTTACCATTCTTATTCTGGTTGTATTTAAATATTCCTGTAGTGTAAGAAAATCTCTTTTATTGGCAAAACTTCAAGAATATTATTTTATAAGATGAAATAACTTATGTCTAAAAGATGTTTTTTTAATTTGAAAGGCAGGGGAAGACAAAGACCTTACATTCTATGAAGAGAGTTTTCAATAAACTCTGTCTTATTTTGTTGTTGCATTATTTTCTAAAGAAGGCATTTTAAATCCTTCTCATCCTATTATATAATCCAAAGTTTCAGCCCACATTCACGATATATCCCTTACTCACCCATCTATGCTACGAAAAGATCTCCAGTAGCAATGCTTTTATACTCTTACTTAGAGAAACTAGTGTCTGGATTTTTTTAGAAACTGCCACTTATAGTCTCAACATTAAAATTAAAACTGTCAAAAATATTTGATAATCATTTGGTGGGTCTTTTTCAGTCTATTATGCTAGTTTGATCTTTTAAGTGATATGACACATTGTAAACTTCTGTTGATTTCATCAGTGTCTCCTCTTTTCTAATTTGATGGTGTGCACACTGCAGCTGAAACAATTGTACTATTGTATCAAAAAATGTTCTCAGTTTTAAAAGATGGAGGGGGAAGGTCTCTTTTGAGGAGTAGCTTCAGCTATACATTTTAGTTAGAGAAGATTTGAAACAAGACTTAAACTAATAACCTTTGCTATAAAAATACCTTAATATAAGAGCATTTCAAAAATTTAAGAAAAAACAAATTCTTAGAAGCAAAACAATGGTTACTGAAGGAATGATACTTGGATAATATTTGAATAAAACCAAAATCCAACAAGTATTTTCATTAGAGTGTTCCTTTTGTTCCCTTAGAAAATGTTTTATATTATTGAGTATCACATGTCTCTCTGAATTTCTGTTTTCAGGCACATTTCCTGCTAGGAACATATGGAAAGGGTAAATGTCTGGAGTAGAATTCGAATGATATTATAAACTGTGAGAGAGGATCTTGAAGTATTACTGCAGTTGAAAGACTTAAAACTATGTCTGCAGTTAGGTTTAGACAACCATTTTGCTTATGTTATATTCTTTTTTATAGAATATGAAAAAGAAAATGTAAAAAGCAGATCTTATAAAATCCTCTTGCTTTATGTGTTTACATTTTGATGTTGGTATCAATTTACTCTCCTACAGATGCTTGGTATTATTATGTTTTGAACACAGAAAAATTTCATGTGTGTAAAATTGCAGTATCCTAGTGGTGGACATATATGAATCGAAAAATGATTTTCATGGAGAACTTTCACTCAGAACCATATTACTAATTTCTGGAGTCCTGGAAGCCTGGAGGACAAACTAGACCAACTGAAGCATTGTGATTCTTTGATATAAGAGGTAAATTTAAGAGTCACAGCCAAAGTAAGGGTAGATGTGAACAATTACTTTAGTAAATCAGGTGTAAACTGTGTTGTTAGTGTTTGACTCATTTAGTCTTCAGTTCTCTACTTTGCTGTGATTGTAAAGACATGACCTTTTCTTTCCTTTCACAATTTTAAATTTAAACCTTTGGAAAAGAAAGTACACCAATCCACTGCCTTCCTGTAACCACTCTCAGAACCATCACAGCACAGTAAATCAGTCAATGTGGTTAATGTAGAAATTGGAGGCCGGGGCCAATTGCACACTGGGGTCTGACTGGTCAACTTGTGCACTGATATTGACTGCATTTTTTGGTCACATGTCAGATCATAGGACACATATATTTTCAGGAAACCTCCCAACAAATTTAGAAGTTAAGCTCGCTATTTCTGTCTTGCAATTAAAACAGCTACTTTGAGTTACTTGCCCAAGACTTCATAAATCCACACCTAGGATTGGAATCTGACTTTCCCCCCAAACCTTGCTTTGTTTTGTTGTTACTTTTGTTGTTATTTCTTTTACTGAATCCAGTTATGTGCATTTCAAGCTTACTTACACACTAGTTAGTGACTTTCTCCAGAAAAAAAAAAAAAGACAAATTATACTTATCAGTGCTGGGAGACATTTAAGATTTCACCAGCTTTTAAAAGAAGGTCATCAAAGCATTTAAATTCTCATCATAGCATCAGCTTACAAAGCTGAAATAAATAGGGTATTTGGATAGAGGAGATGAAAGTTCTTTAAGTAAGAAACTGAAATGCTCTGAATTGATTTGGTTGTAGTATAGTTTGAAATTAGTAGTCATTCAAAATTCAGGGCAGATGGTCTTTACTGCTTTCAGGTACTCTTGGGTATTTACCAATTAGGATTCAGTAGATTTTTCTGTTCTCCTTAGGTAATTACATTAAAAATATTTCTTATCACAGGAAAGAAAAACCTAATTACTGGATATTAATTAAACTTTGTGCTAGAGGTTAACCTCTTGACCAGTGACATATGACCATGATTAAAGAAAGGCAAGCCAGAAATTCATTAGCATGGTTGACAATGACTGGTGAGCACCCAGGAACTAAAAAGAAAATGTGTTTGCTCTTTTTTGTTTTACTCTTTCCTATGATCAGTGACTACAAATACTATTAGCAGCATTAAAACAACATGTATTGTTGACAGTTTTATCTTTTCTGCTAACATATAGGTCTTGGTTTTGCTATACATCAAAATATTTTCTTGAAGAAAAGTTTTGGTGGCCAAGAAATGGGAACCAACACATTTCCCTTCTACTTCCTTTTCAGCAGGAGAGCGTACAATTGCATTGATATATGATCACAGCATAACTTCTATTTTCATTTTTATTGCGTCAAATGTAACAATAAACTAAAATCTCTCTGAGACTCTTTTATTTTTGATACTTTTATCTTTTAAAGTTTATTACTGTCGCCAGACTAAATATTTCTCAAAAAATGTTTTAAGTTTATTATTACGCATTTGGTACCAGTGTGCCATGGTCACACTTCAATAATAACTGCAGGACTTGATGTGGTCAGTATTTTTATGACCTCTACTATTTTTGGAATGATTTGAGGCCCAGAGAGACAGGTAGAGGGAGTTTTCCAGTTTTTGTTATTTTTTTTAAAAACAAGCCTAGAAATAAATCTAAAACTTTGTCTCTTTTTACCATTTAAAATTTATACTTTGGGGGAGTCAAGTTTGCTAAAAAGTATCATTTCCATAACAGTTTCTATTACTAGCACATATTCAAATAAACCCAGAGACAAGTTGATTACAAAAAACTGTGATCCCCATGCTCCTAAACTTTCTTCCACGTGAAAGTGTATCTTTCCCCTCCTGTGGTGTATGAGTGAAGATTCCTTTCTAGTTTCAGCTTTTCTGAAGTATGTAGGATTAAGACTCTACCTGAGAGAACCTTTGACCATTTTATGAAATCTCCTCCCTTTCCTGCTCTGGTAGTTATTTTATTTATTTATTTTGGCTTCTGATTTGGACCACAACAATAAAATCTCTACCAGAACAGGGATCCTACCTGTCTTGTTTGCTAGTTTACTCAGTGACTATGGTTCAATACCTGGCACATTGTGTCTTGTGAACTCCCTGGAGATGGAATTAATGCATGAATGAATGGATGTATACAGAATTAAAGTCTGAGGAAGAAGTTACTAGTAGTACATTTCACTTGGGTCACTTGTGATGGGATCATGGCATATAGAATGTGGAAATCTGTACCCATAGGTGACTGTAGTCTGAGTGACAAAAACAAGTAGCAATAACAAAAATCCTACAGGCAGATTTGCTACTGTTACTATAACCACTTCCATTTACTAAACACATATATGCCAGATGTTTGTTAAATGTTTCATTTATTTTATTCAGTCCCCTCTATAATGCTTGAAAGATGAGGACAGGCCCCATGACAGAGGGGATGTCTGAATGGGAAAGAAGTCAGAAAGTGAAAAGGAGAAGAACAGAGATTTGAGCTGTTATGCAGGTAATTCAGGCACACGTTATATTATTAGCATCTGGTACATTGAGACTTTCATTGTGTTTCTTAGACTGTAGAGAAATAACCTTCTTTATCTTTTCGTTATTTTGAATTTGGCCCCTCAGAGAACAAAAGGCACAGACTCATTGTGCTATGGTGACTGTCTTTGCACAGAGTTAACCTGGTACCATTGCCCTTGTCAGTAGTATTGAGTGATGATAGTCAAGTGTACAGTTTAATTGGTAGAAGGAAGAGGCAATTGGTGATATCTATGCAAGTCTACCAAATGAGCCACGCAAACTGCAACTTGTGCCAATCAGCTGGCAGCCCTGTGTGGTGTACAGTGTCAGTCGATGTGATATGAATCAGAGTTCAGAGAGGTCATCCAAGAAGATTAAATGCATACCGCTCACAGCCAAAAGCTATTGCAAACAGTCATGTCAGAAAAATCTGCACCACCTCTTTCCTCTCCTCCTCTCAGACATCACAACTTATGAGGTCAGGAGAAACATCAGAGGCAAATTGCTTCTGATGATGAGTAACTGTGTGTAGATGGGCTTTGAAATGCGAGATAGGGTGACTCTATCCTTTTCATCTTATAAGAAACCATAAGAACTAGCTAGGCCTCAAGTGCAATTCTGACACTTGAAGTATATTGATATATTATTTTTTCATTAAGCAGTTTAAACACAAGAGACATATATCAATTGTACTTTATTTCTTGGCTGGTCACTTTTGTTTGGAAGCAGAAGATTAACAGGCACTTTCCATATACTGAGCTAATTCTCTGTACTTGTTAGGTTGAAGAAAAGTAGTTAATAAAAGCAAGGCTAAGGGACATGTAACGTTTCATCTTGCTGTCAAGAGCTATTATTTAAATAATTTGAAATTTCCAAAGCATTGAAGTAAAAGTGGTCGTCCAGTGGCTAGAAAGGACAAAAAATAAGAAGGGAGACAGAAAAAGAAGAGGGTAATAAAAATACAAATATGGCAGACAGAAGACATGGGTGCCTTAGAATTTGTTTTGATGACATGTTAGAAGTCATGCCCTAATGCTCGCCTAAGCTTTGGGATTCAGAGAATAATCATCTGTTATTTTTTGCCCTTTAAAATGTTTATTAGCAAATATTTATTCTTTGTGGTTCAGCAAACTTATTCCTAGAAATTTAACTTAAGGCAATAGACTTGCAGACCAAAAACAAATAAATAAATACATACATACATAAACAAACAAATAAATAAATGTGTGTACAAGGTTGAATAGCCAGGCTCCATTAGTAATTTTGGAGATTTGAAAACAATCTACTATCATTGACATCTGAGCAACTCCACAGGTTTTCTATAACCTGACCTACTGGTTCTCCATGTCCCAACTAGCTTATTGCTCTTTTTTGTCCCTTTTGCTGACCCAGACACACAGTATTTGTCCTAAAGTCCCCCACTTCCACTTTATGCTCCCTCTAGGTCAGCTCATCCCCAGCCATGGTGCCAATGATCTTATCTAACATCTCTACACACTTTTATATCTCCAGCTCTGTGTTCCAGAACCATTAACCCAAAGAAAAGACACGCTGGAACTTTAAATGCATATTAGCAAGCGAAAGAGGTCAACTATATGACATTCTGAAGGTCGCCAGGAGCTAGAAAGGATGGTGGAATGAGCGAGCACAGAGGGTGTTTAAGGCTGTGAAACTATTCATATGGATGGTGGATACATGCCATTACGTCTTTACCAAAACCCCATTGCATAACAGCGAGAGTAAACCCCTAATGTAAAGTATGGAATTTGGCTGATAATGATTTGCCAATGTAGATTTTTATCAGTTGTAACAAATGTACCACTCTGGTGTGGGATGTTAACAGTGGGGGATCTATGTAGGTGTGGGGGTAGGAGATATATGGAAACTATATACTTTCTTGTCAGTGTTGCTGTGAAACTAAAACTACTCTTAAAAAAATAAAGTATATTCTTAGAAAACTGATAAGTTAAAAAAAATCTATGCACAAAACTGGGGTACTACAGTTTGCAGGGCTTACATAGTCATATTAATTAGCATATCCATATTAATGACCTCATACAGACTGGGGAAGTCTGAACCTTCTAAATACAACTGCATCCTTCTTGTGACAGTCTCCCTTGCCTAATCATGTCTTCTTTGAGCTATACTTCCAAGTATTATTTTGCTCTCATATAAGAAAATACACTTTGAGAGAAGTCTGATAATATGGTTGAGATTTCTGAAAGAATTTCAATCAGGTAGAAAAATTTCGTTTTAAAGATCCAGAAGTCCAAATCCAAAAAGCAGGCCAGCTTCATAGATGGGGAATGTCAATGTAAACATTGAAAAATTAAGTTCCTAGGTTACTTGGTGAGATATTCTCAGCAATTATGGTGATACTATCTCCATATCTTGGGGAAGACTTTCAAGATTTAACTGTCTTGATTCCATGGAACCCAGAGATTAGGGCTATATTTGTGATACCAATTAGTGAAGTTCTTGCCTTGCTTACGATGTCTCTGAACAGGAGTGAATTTGGTGTGTGAAGAAATGTATTGTTCCTTTTTGACGGATTTTTAATTCTTATCTTCAACTATATGACTTCCAAACAGTGTTTCTCTTCTTCTATAAATTCTTCACTCAGCCGGGCTCGGGGGCTCAACCTGTAATCCCACGCTTTGGGAGGCTGAGGTGAGTGGATTGCCTGAGCCCGCGGGTTTGAGATCCGCCTGGGCAACTTGGCGAGACCTCATCTCTACAATAAGTCAAAAATTAGCCGGGCGTGGTAGCGCTCACCTGTAGTTCGAGCTACTTGGAAGGCTGAGGCGGAAGGATGGCCGGAGCCAGCAGGTCGAGACTGCAGTGGCCGGGAGCGGCCACTGCTCTCCAGTCTGGGTGACAGAGTGAGACTCCAACTCAAAAGAAAAAAAAAAAAAAATTCTTCACTCTAGGTTGATTGTTATCATGGAAAGTCCCGGTGTCTATTGGGCAGGCTTTGAGATAGGGAAGGTTCACGAGAGGTTAAAATGAAAAATCAGGAAGTACAAATTTTTACCTTGTTAAATTGGCCAGGGTTTCTGGGAAATAGTAGAGTAAATTACTAGAAAGCATTAAAACTAAAATGTGAGCTTTGGAATATTGAGAAAGAAATAACATGAATAAATGTGTACTGCCCTTGGAAACTACACGATTCTTGCTTTGGTAATTGTAATGTTCGGCTCTTTAAATAAATTGAGAAGTTCAGTTATCTGACATATATTGCTAAATCCATTCTTTTTGTTTTTAAGAATTCTTTAAACATTTATAAATGAGTGGCTTTTGAGTACATTAGGATACCTTTCTCAATTTTCTGTCTGCTTTCCTTTTGAGGGTTTAGAAATCATACTTTAGTTTGTTGAATATATGTTTCCATTTGTAGGATATATTAAAACTACTTTAGAACCTGCTTCTTGGACACCAAGAAGCATCAGTGTTGAAATAAAAACCCAACTCTGCACAAAAGGCACTGATTAATATAATTTTTTTCCTTAGCTACTGAATGATTCATCAACTATTTATTGGACTTCAGAAAGAGGTTCAAAAATGGAAAATAAGAATTAAAATCCCCTGGGGTTATTAATTGACAGCCAACTCTCTTGAATTCGTTGCCTCACAAAATGAAAATTATTCCTACCCAGTATGTCTCCCTATGATCTGTATGAATGTGCACACTTATAAACACAATTACCTTTTCTAAGTAATGGTCTCATTTTGTTTTAATTCTATAATTATTTTCAAAAATAAAGTTGAGAGCAGGAAACTTTCAATTCTGTTTTTTTTTTTTTGCACAACCATTTATAAGCCCCTTTCAGTAGATGTTGTATATATTTAATTATCACTGTCTCAATTTCCTGTGGAAACTATCAAATGAATACTACAAACATTTCTTCAGGTTAAATGATTTTAATTCTCTCATATTTGGATTGTCTTCTCAAGACATAGCCTTTCCAACAAAATTTTTGGTGGGAAATAAGCACAATTTTTATGGCATGAGATCCATATAGTTTTTCCTTTCTATAATATTTCTCCTATGTGATATTTATCCTTTAGAAAGTCATTCTTCTGTATAGACTCCACACTTTTATCATCATGCTTGTTTTATTCTCTCTCTTATCTGAAAAATATGATGAGAAGTTTTCACCTTGTAATTATTTTGTTCAACAGAAATAAAAATTTCATTATATCTGGTGTTCATGAAATGGGTATAGAAAGCAACATTCTGAAACTTAGAATATTATTACTAAGGTCTTCATTGAAGTTCCTGTTACTGAAGCAGAAAACACTTAGGTGTTTTGATACTTTAAACTACAATGAAGCTACTTATTTAGACAGAATAATCTATACTAATTTAAGTAAATACTTTTAGAGAGAAAAATCAATTTATTTGATTTTGTATTTAGTTTCAAGTTTTTCTCCACTCAGATTTGTAAAAATAGTTTGAGATACTATTAGATTCTTAGTGTGATTTGAAGTGGTCTTGCATACAGTCATCTGAGGTTCTTGTTAAGTATGCAGATCCTGGGACTCAGTCATCACTCTGTTGAAATAGCTCTCAAGTTCTGCAATGATTCTTTTCTTGTCAACCATAATTTTTATTTGACTACTTACCAGCCCTTGCCACAGTTGACCATTTTGTCCTCTTAACACACTTTCTTCTTAGACGTTTGTGAAGGGCACTCTCTTCTACTTCACAGCAATAACTCATTTTCCTAATTTAGTTTTTCCTTTTCTGAGAATCTACTGTTGTTAATAAGCAACCCAGTTAATCTCCCTTTCATCCAAGATCTGGCACAATAAGCCCTCTGATTTCTTTGTTATCTCAATCACTTATTATGAAGACCTTTTGCCCTCTAGATGAGTCAATTCATCATCAATGCATTTTATTCTTTTATTGAAAATTTATTATGTTCAAACATTCAAGGTAGCATAATATATAGTCACTGATCTTCAAGAGAGAGACTCATATGAAAAGTTAAATAATAAAAGGGATGTCACAACTAAAAGCCATAATTTATAGAAAAAATGGATCTTTGTAAATTTCTTGGAGAAAGTAGAGTGAATTAGGCACTGATAGATGGGCCATGTTTTAATCAGTGGAACTATAGATGTAGTTTCTGTTTTTACTACAGAGTTGTAATGGCAAATTAAATCCCAGTTCTTGGATTAAGTCTAGATGTCAAAGTTGTATTATATTTTAATTTATAACTATTGAGCGAGTAAGCAAGATTAGACCTAAAGAGTACATTAACATTCAGAACTTAGATGTGAACAGCTTAGATGTGATCCTTGTTCATAAGTAAAACTTACGTCAAGTAATCAATTTAGGAAAGTAAATAAAAATCCCTAAACAAAGTGTGAAAAAAAAATCATCAAGGCACAAGTAAGTTGCAAACTATTGTGAAAGCCATTAACAATTTAATAAAAGAATAGAAATTTTACTCACCAAAGAGAATAAATTATTGCAGATATGCTTGATATATTATGCAGCTACACAGCAAAGTAAGTTGGATGACTCCATAGGGCTATTTCTGAGTCTTTAATCTTATTACATTAATCACAAATAATATTTCTTTATGAAGTAGCTCCTGTTGCATTTTATTATAATTATGATGGCTATGTCTATTGTCTAGTAGTACAAGGGAGAAAGCTGTGAGAATGTGAAAGGAGGAGAAAATTATGGATCAGAAAGAAGGTGAGTAGGCTTCAAAGTCATCACTTATCATTTCAGAAAATAATATTTACTTCGGCAAATATACAGTCTTGAGACTAGAAGATCTCTTATAACATGTCTGCGAAAAACATTTTTTTGTATCTATTGTATATACAGAAGGTATGCAGTTCAGTATTCCCAAGACATTCTGCAGATGTGGATATAAATCAGACCTAGGCTCTGTCTCAGAGATCTTACAGTCTAGTAGGGGAAATCTGTTAAAAATATGAGTACCGATGCCACAATTAAGGTTCAGTTAAACACTATGGAAGTTCAGAGGAGAAAACCTTTATTCCTCATCATTTTACATTGTCAGGAAATAGGTGCCTCTTTCAGCATATACACATAGTTAAGTCTCTTCCATTTCAAAATACAATGATATTTTGCAATAAAAACAGTTTAGAAAAAAACCAAACTTTTGTTTTTGCCACAAAACCAATGATAAACTACTTCCTTTAACTCTGTGTGTTTTTTCAAATTGTTTCTCCTCTGCTGATGAAAAATTTTAAAAGAAACTGTCTTAGTCTGCTTTATGCTGCTATAACAGAGTACCGTGGATTGGGTAGTTTGTAAAGAACAGTTCTAGAGAATGGGAAGTCCAAGATCAAGGGGCTAGCATCTGGTGAGTGCTTTCTTGCACTTCCCATGGTAGAAGGCAAAAGGGCAAGAGAGTGTGACAGAGTAAGATGGGACCAAACTCACTTTTATAAAAAACAAACAAATAAAAACTCACTCCTATGATAATGACATTAATCCATTCATGAGGGCAGAGGCCTTATGACCTAATCACCTCATAAATGTCTCACTTCTCAACAATGTTGCATTGGGGATTAAGTGCCCAGCACATGAACTTTAGGGAATATATTCAAGCAATATTAGAATGAGTCTTTAGTTGCTTTTTTCACATCCTTATATAAATCCCATCCACTCTACAAATCTCTGCAAACTGGCTGCCACATCCTCCGTGGACACAACAAAGTATGTTGAGTCCCTTTATTACCATCTGCATTTAACTCTTGATTTCTTTATATTGAAACTGTTTTCTCTCATAGCTTCCTTACTTTTACATTCTGAGTGGCTGATTCCTTCCAAGGCTTCTTCCATCGTTCTCTTGTTCAACCAGTCCCCTAAGTATTTGTGTGATCTAGGATTTATCCTTTATCCTTTCAATTCATTCTCTAAACACATTACTCCTGGCTAAAATTCTCCATTCTTAAGAGGTTTTTCTCCTACAAATAGTTTATGGCTCTTAAAAAATATTTACATTCTCTCACAATGTTGACAGACTTCTCAATCAAGGACTATATTTTCAAGACCAAGCCTTCTTGAATCCAGAAGAGGACACAAGACCAATTCATGACAATAGAATATGAGGTGAAATAATGAGTCACTTCTGAGCCACAGAGATTAAAAAAAAACACAAACAAAAATCCCTTCTAACTTTTCCCATCTGTTTGCCTTGGGAGAAAGTAGAACCACATAATGAAGGTAGCCTGGGGCCCGTAATCCTCATGTGACTAGCCATTAACCAGGAACCTTCATAATTGACTTGCATGCAAATAAAAAATGAACTCTTATTGTATTAAGCCTCTGAGGTTTGAGTATTTATTACAGTGGCTAACATGACTCTAATATGGAAATTGGTAACTTGAAGTAGGAGCTATAATTTTAAAACTTGAAATATGTGGAATTAGATTAGAATTACTGTTTGTTGGGTTGACTGGGTTTAACATGATGTGAGGTGAACGAAATGAAGTCAAACTAGAAAGAATTGTTTCATAAGCAATAAATGAAAGGAGTAGAAAAAGTTCTGAAATACAGAGCTTCTCAAGGTAAGTAAACTTTATTTAACCTAGACCCAATTCAATAAATAGTAAGACTAAAAAAGACTTTCAGGATATGTGACACAAAAGGCACGATCTATGAAAGAAAAAATTGATAAGTTAGACTTCAAAATTTTAAAGTTCAGCTTTTTGAAAGAGAATGAGAAGACAAACCACAGGCTAGGAGAAACATCTGAAAAAGGACTGCTACCCAAAATATACAAAGAACTCTAAAACTCAGCAGTACAAAAATGAACAGCCTGATTAAATATGGGCAGAAGAACAGACATCTCTCCAAAGAAGAAGTACAGATGTCAAATAAATATATTAAAAGACATTCAATATCAAATAATATTAAAGCATTTCAAGTTAAATAAATGAGATACCACTATACACCTATCTCAGAAAAGAGAAAATTCAAAACATTGATAATAGCAAATGCTGGCAGTGATGTAGTACCACAAGAACTCTCCTTCACTGTTGGCAGGAATGAAAAATAGTACAGATACTTTGGAAGATAGTTTGCCAATTTCTTCAAAAGCTAAACATACTCTTATTGTATGACTCAGCAATCATGCTCCTTGAAATGAGTTGAAAACTTATGTCCACACAAACACCTGCAAATGAATGTTTGTAGCAGTTTAATTCAAATTGCTAAAACTTGAAAGCAACCAAGATGTCTGTCCTTCGGTGGGTGAATGGATAAATAAATTGTGGTGCATCCAGACAATTGAATATTGTTTAGCACTAAAAAGAATTGAGTTGTCAAGCCATGAAAGATATCGAGGAAACTTAAAAGCATATTAGTAAGTGAAAAAAACCAATCTGAGAAGGATACATACATACTGCATAAAATTCCAACTACAGGACATTCTGGAAGAGGAAAAACTATGGAAAGAGTAAAAAGATCAGAAGTTGCTGGGAGGGTGGGATAACTAAGAGGAGCACAGAGCATGTTTAGGGTACTGAAACTCTTCTATATGGTACTATAATGGTGAATATATGTCACTTTACCTTTAGCAAAACTATATTGTAGATCACCTAGAGCAAACCCTGATGTAAAATATGGATTTTGGGTGATGATGATATGTGAGTGTCAGTTTCTCCAACTGTAACAAATGTAGCACTCTGGTGGGAGGTGTTGGTACTAGGAAAGACTGTGCATGTGTAGGGGAAGGAAGTACATAGGAACTCTCTGCGCGTCCTTCTATACTTCTCAAAAGTGAAAAGAAGCTGCCTTTCCCTCATTAGGCTCTAGGAGTGCTGTGATGGGCAAAATGGCAGCTGGCACTCCATAATGTCCCTGTTCTGTGTTTCTTAGTGTGCTCAGGGAAGACACCATGGTTGGTATCCAACAGCGTAGTCACAAAGGGATTTGATTGTTGAGAGTGCTGGTATCCGTGGCTATGATCTGGTGTTTCCAAGTTAAGACCTGTGATTGGAAAAAAGAGGAAAAAAAGTGAAAAGAACTTCTTAGGTTCTTTGCTGTGAATCTAAAAATTCTCTAAGAAGTACAGTCTATTTTTAAAAATCATGATTTATAAAAATGTCTAGTCATGCTTTTTTAAAATAAAGACTTTAAGGAACATAGTTCCATGAAAACTTCTTAGTAAAACAAAGAAACTCAGCATTATATTAATTGTCTTTCCATCCATGCCTATGCTTTAGATAGCCTCAAAGTACCCACCTTCAAGTCAAGAAAGATTGGCATAAGGACAAAGGAAGCATAGAAACAAGGAAAGCAGAAAGGACATGTCTAGACAAATTGTCGAGTGTAGCTATTGCCACAATTAAACTGATTCAAAACAAATAAGTAAGATGTATATTTAGCTTTGAGAATTATGGTGTCAAAATAACCAAATCTTGATACTGTAAAACCATTAATGTATCCCCAAACAGTCACCAGAACAGAGTTGCTAAAACTATGAAGCCACTAAAAGGAGGTAGATCCCAAAACCTATGTCAGATGTGACCATGAAAGACAAAGAGGAAGAAAAAAACTTCCTGAGTTTGAGCCAGGAACCATAAGAACAATAGAGACTCATCTTATTTTGTCAGCTTCATGGCCTGACACAAGAGGTCATCTTTCTCTGACTACCCTCACAGTCTCTTTTTACTGGTATGCTGGTTCCTGTTCTAGTCTTATTTGTCTTAAATACTTTCGTCACAAAGCTGATAAAAAACCTATCTAAACATGGCTCAGATCACTGAATTCTACTGCCTAAAATTTGTTCCAACTTCTTTCAGTATGTTGAAATACAGAATATGAATAGCATAAAATTCATGTTAACCATTTTTAAGTATACAGTTCAGTGCAGTAAATTAAAACATTACATGAATAATATTGTGCTATCATCACCACCAGTCATCTCCATAACTCTTTTCACCTTGTAAACGGAACTTCTACAGTCATTAAAAAATAACTCCCAGCTTCCTTCTCCACCCACACCCTTGCAATCACTATTCTACTGTCTGTCTCTATTTTCTTTTTTACTACCTCATGAAAGTGGACAGTATTTGTCTTTTTTTACTGGTTTATTTCATTTAATTTAATGTCCTCAAGTTTCACCCCTATTGTAGCATATGTCAGAATAGCCTTCATTTTTAAAGCTGACTAGTATTTCATTGTATGTATACATCACATTTTACTTATTCATTGTGCTTTGATATTTTAGCTATTGTAAATAATGCTACTATGAATTTGGGAATATAAACATCTCCTTAACTCTGCTTTCAATTTTTTTTTTTTTTTTTTTAGTTAGAGTCTCACTCTGTGGCAGTGCAGTGGCATGCTCACGGCCATGGCTGCCTTGACCTGCTGGGCTTAGACCATCCTTATGTCTCAGTCTTCCAAGTAGTTGGAACTACAGGCACACGCCACCACACCCGGCTAATTTTTGTGATTTGCTGTAGAGATGAGGGCTCACCAAGTTGCTCAAGCTGGTTTCAAACCCCTGAGCTCAGATAATCCTCTTGCTTTGGCCTCCCAAAGTGCTGGGATTATAGGCTGGGCCACTGTGCCAGGCCTGCTTTCAATTCTTTTGGGTAGATAACCAGAAGTAAAACTGTTGGATCTTACATGAATTCTATTTTTAATTTTTTCAGAATGGCCATACTGTTTTTCACATTGGCTGTACCATTTTACATTCCCACCAATGGTGCACAAAGTTTCTAATTTCTGCACATTTTTTGCCAACACTTGTTATTTTTTCTTTCTTTCTTTCTTTTCTTCAGAGTATGACTTTACTGAAATATTTGCTTTTTTGCTGTAGTCTGCAACCGGACCCACAATATCTCCAAGGAATCTGGCAAAACAATATAATGGGAGAAATAAATAGGGAGGAGGATACCTAGGTCAGGGAGGACATGTCTGAGGAGTAATGTTTGAGCTATGACTAAAAAGTAGAAGAAGAAACCAGTCATGTGAGGAAGTGGGTAAAAGTGTTCTAGGAAGTGGAAATGGGCTAGAGCATAATGAGCTAGAAGGAGATTTTTACAGAATGGTTTGAAAGAAGAGCCTTTGAAACTTTTTCCAGTTGAGGGATTTGAAGTCTCTAATATTGAGTTGTAAAAGACAAATATTGATTTCAAACTATTAGTGCTCATAAGTAAAACTGCAAGAACAAAATGCTTTCTTCTCCTTTCTAAAATATTATGTTATCCCTTCCCCTTCAGTCTCTCTCTTCTCCCACATCCCTGCTCCACACACATGGGACTTGGGAAGGAAGATGGCACTTCACTGTATCTTTGATCTTTGCTAGTATTAAGGTCAATGGCTCTGTGGTTATTTATTTTAGAAAGAAAAGTAACAGAGTGGACAGAGAGAAATACAGTGAAAGATATTGTGGTTGGCTAAGCAGTATGCTGAAATGGACAAAGAGATATATAATACTCAATTTTAACTTGATTATACTTCTGCAGTCAAAAGTCCCTCTGACATTCAGATCATCAGTAATATCCAGTATATTCTAAGAAGGTCTTGTAAGAATTTACTTGTTTTGTGTCTATTTTTTATGAAAATCAAGTAAAAGGGCTGAGTTTAGACCTAGAAAAGGGAAGAATTAAAGGAATGCTGCAAGTCATAGCACAGAAAACAATAGTTAAATGGAAACTAGAAGTTACCATAAAACTCTCTAGTCCCTAAGGAGGATTTTCAGAATGTAGGTAAAAGCTTGAATAAGATGGACAAGTTTGGAACTTGAGCTAATCTGATTTGGATCTTAAGAAATTAAGGGACACTATCCAATGGCTGAATAGCATAAAGTATTTGTATTTTAACATAAAACAAAATGTTAAGGAATGAAGATTTTTGTCTGAAATTTGAAGTGCAACTATTGAGTGGCAGATAATTTGGGGTGCAACTCAAGGGACTGAGGGAGGGAGAACAAGAAAAAATTGAAAGTCTAGATTAAGGGTATCTCTAGAAGAAAGAAGAGAAGAGAGAAGGTCATTTCCATATGTCTATTTCCCCAGAATGTCCTTCAACACCCGTCCCTCCTTTGTACCTTTGTTTCATTTCCATTTCTCTTTGGCCTTGCCCAGCCCTTCCTTGTCTCAGGTCTGGTAGAGACTGCTATTGTTCACTGGCATCTTGTCCTCTTCCCTTTCCTGGACATACAGATACACTGCATTTCCTAGTGTACTTGCGTTTAGGACTGATTTTGGAGTTCAGGTTAGTGGAATGTTGGCAGAGTGCTGCAAATTATTTCTAGGTCTGGCCAAAAGTAATTTTCTGTCCCTTCTTTCAACTTCATAGCTAGAAAAGAAGGTTTAGAAAAGACTTCCCTGGAGATTTTCTGGCAAGGAACATCTGCCTTAGGCTTTATGGTAAGTTTTACTGTTAAGTCACTAGTAGCTTGTGTGTGTGTGTGTGTGTGTGTGTGTGTGTGTGTGTGTGTGTGTGTGTGTGTTTGTGTTGTTTTGTTCTTACAGTAGCTATCCATATTCTGAGCCAGTACTGACTCCCTCTGCTTTCCTCTCTCTCTTTCAACCTGTTATCTTAAGCTCCTTCTCCATTTTCCATCTGGCCAAAATATCTTTTCTACTTATTATATGCCTTCCATTTGGCTCATGTGACAGTTAGGAGTGGGGATCTTTCTCTCTCACTTGATGTATTTGAGTTCCATGCTATTACCAGTTTATGTGCAAAAATTGTATTGTCTTCATTAGAAGGGTTCAAGAAGATTTGGAAGGTTTGATTTTAAGCTAATTGAGGACAGGGATTATATATTGTTATAGCTCTATTTTTTTAAATTAAGTAAGAGTTTAAAAAACAGAGGATATGACTTGACAGGCTTAATGAAATTAAGGCAAGCACTGGATCTGCCCCCAACATACTGATTTAAAAACACTTAAAGTGAATCATTGAAGAAAGGCTAATACATTTTTATCCTATTATGAGCACATTATTAAAATATACTTTTACTTCCCAAGGTCAAAAACACCTACTTTGTGTAAAGGTTTGATGTCAGCAGTTCCCGTCAAGGCTAGATGGGTTGCCTCAAAGGACTTATCTACTGTCTCTTGTATTAAGCAATGGGCGCTGCTTGTGACATATTTTAAGTTCTGCAGCTCCTTTTCAGGGCATCCGTATACTCAAGATTCATTTTAAATCTTTTAACACATTTTCCTCATGCGGATGTTACTATTACAGCCCCTTGTGAGAACATGTGTTGGTTATGTTAGAATAAGACTCAAAGTCACAAAATTGACTTCCTTTCAAATGCTTTAGAAAATTTTTAACCTTCAAGAATAAATTCCTAATTAGGTGAATGAAAATTGAGATCTGGTTAAGTCTTAAGGAATAAGTGAAAATAGACCAGGGGAAGTTTTCTCGCAGAGGCCTCTCTCTTGAGACTTACCATGGGCGAGTTGTCAGGAAACAACTTTTCTCCTCTCACCGTCCTCTCAGCTACCTGCCTCTATGTGGCGGTTACTTCCAGGTAAAGGGAGTCTTAGATGGGGATGAAGGGAGGTGTACAGTGATCCAGTAATCCTGGAGAAGAGTGCAGAAACAAAGAAACAAGAACTGGTTGTTTATAAGGAAAGAGATTTACAGAAGAAGATGAATTCTACAGCTATTACAAGCAAGGATGAAGAATGAATTCATTCAAAATAAATTTCCTTTTGTAGACCCCAAAGATATTAAATCAGGCTTCCTCTCTCCTCTTGCTTTTTCCTCTGTAAACTGGACTCTGTTTGACCTACTCCCTGTCATGCTCCTATATGTTTAAGTTCTCATGCATTTTCTGTTGATCCTTACAATAGCCATGTGAAGTAGGGGGAAGCAGGATTGGTCTCATCAGTTTATGAAACAGGAAACTAAGTCTTTTTAGGTACATTTTGAATGTCTTGCAACTAGTCAGTCTCAAGTTAGGGTCATTTGTTTCTGTAATTGATTCATAAGATATGTCGTTCTCTAGCTTACAAGTCTCTTCATAATCTGCCTCTTGTTTTCTTCTCAAGTCTTTCATCTTATCTCTTTCTCATTTTATAAGCTGTTATTCAGTCATACTGAATATCTTTCAGTCTTCCAGTTTTGCCACAGCCTTTCTCATTTCTGAGTATTTGCTCATGCTCTCTACTTCTGCCTCTAGCATTCTGTCCACCATTTCATCTGTTTAACTCTTAGTCAACATTCACCTTTCATCAGGTGTGTCATTCCTTCTAGGGAACATTTATTGACCAGTCCCTTGGGTCCCTTTCCAGGATATCTGCGCTCTGTAGAACCTTCATAGTGCCTTACCTCTATCGTTGTATTTGCCATGATTGATGTGTTATCATTATATCCCACTGGTTTGTGAATTATGTGAGAACACCAGACCACATCTGTGTTGCTCATACTATCTGGCTCAGAATAGGTGCTCAATATTTATTCTTTTACCGACTGAAAGGATGAACAAATGAATGAATATTCCTTGTTGAAATTTACCCTTTCTTCCAGCCAGTTTCTAAGTTTCCCTTATTATTTTCTTTCTTTTTTTCTTTCTTTGTGAGAATGCAGGATTTATTGAGAGGACAGAATAGCTCCCATGGTGGGAGGAGGCCTGAAGGAATTGCCCCTTATTATTTTCTCAAATGTTTTAGCAAAATTAGAATAACAGTTAATTTGACTTAAGGGTGTATCTCACATTTATAAATATAAACCTCTCTCGTCACTCTGTGATCTTCTGAGAGCAGTAGGAAGACTGGATGTCACCTGCAGTGAGGAGAAAGAATAAATCAAAAGTCCCATTTTGCCACTTTTCTGGTTCTGCTTTTTTCCACCATTCACTTTTCAGCCTTGGATTCTAGTCAACTCTATTTTTAGCCCATCCATCAAGATTTGCAAAAATACTCTGAGTACCATTTGTTACCTATAGAAAGCTAACTTACAGGTTAAAATCACAACAAAAATGCAAATTTTTAGGTGTTTTTCATTATGTAGAAAAGTTATTTGAATTCTTAGTCTGAAAATATTTGCAATCTTAGACCTTGTTGCAATCAATTGCCCTGAGATTTTTCCATTCATAAATTTAGTAATGTCTTCTCTAAATGTTTTGTTGAGTTTCTCAGTCCTGACATGCCACTTTGAGAGCTTGGGCACACTCTGGCAGGAATAGTTTAATCAAAAGGAATAAAAGCTTCTTAAAAAAGAAGTTATATAATTTGAATGATGTCCAAGTTTTCCACAAATGAGCAATATAAAATTTTGTCATATGTTCCTCTTTATATTGATGCAGCTAAATAGCGCACAATATTTATAAAATGATGTAAGTATATTCACTGATTGATGAGTAAATAATTTTCTGAATATTTAGATAACTCAATATCTGGCATTGTTTAATATTGCTTAATTTACCTAGACAAGTGAATTGTAGTTTAATCAAACCTATAAGGCCTTATGCTGTGGATTTTTTTTTTTTTTTTTTGGTGTGGAAAAGGTCTGGGGAGCAGCTGGCCACCAGCTGGAGCTTCATGCTGTTTTATTGAAGTGGAATTGGGACTTTAACAAGCATAATTGTAACAAGACTTCACCTGCATCACAGAATTGGTTACAGACCCCATGCCCCCATCCCACCCTCAACTCTGCTTTTTTTTTTTTTAACACATTGTTGGTTGTTTTAAGGCCTGCTTTAAATATTTCCATCCAGACCATATGTGATCTGAAAGCTTTATAATGATAATCTTGATTTCATCACAGTGACATAAAAGCTTCTTTTGTGTAGGTGAGCTCAGGAATGGGGTGGAGTAACTTGAAGATAATGGTGAGTAATACGTTTACATTCACAGAAGGTTATCTATAAATTCAATTTAAATGATAGCTTTGGCTGGATCTTTTGTCTCAATTAGTTGATGAGGGAACCATGTGTTCATATTATTAGTTCTTGTATTCTGAGGATTTGCCTTTATTCACTTTATGATTCTCTTAAGCATATTATATAACATCAAGCTTCATATTTGATTGTAAGCACTTCTAAATACTTCCTAATATAACTGGTATAGTTTCCAGCATAAAACTGGCATTTAGGAAATATCATCGACAGTTTGATTTATTAGAAGTCTATATGAATTTTCACCAAAGATTACTGATCACATATTTAAACATTAAATTATAAATTCTTGTGCTTTCTTTTAGCATTAACTGCTAAATGATGATTAATTGCTGCTATTTCCTTTGTGTGATGTTTTTGGTGCATGAATAAACATTGCTAACCTCTTTAGGGTGATGATTTAGAGGAGAGTTTAGAGAGAGATTTAAAAATCACCTTTCAAACACGAAGAGAAAAAAAACCGATGAGAATCTCTGGCTGGTGACAATATAATAACACAATGTGAAAACATTGGAAAGAAGTAATAATCCCCTGTTGCTTTTTGTGCTAAAAGATTTCTAGATCCTGGGCAGCTTAGAAAGGTACAAGACTGCATGAATAAATTACATTTTAGCGTAAAATAAGTGGCTTGAGCCTTTTGGGCTCATGTTTGTAGCATTTTTGTTGTCAATAAGATAATTACATTTACATTTACTGAAACACTGGGGAGTAGAGATATTTATGGGTCTTGGGGAGGAAAAGAATTGGGGACAGTTGGCTCAGCCCAACAACAATGTTGCAGTAGACAGGTGTTCTAAACTGAAAATCGTGGATGAAAGAATCATCTATGTTATTTACTATGCACCCTATTTTAAGAGGTTTGGCTGATGCACAATATTCAATGAGGCACGGGAAAATATCATATTGCTTTTGTCACTCTTCTTGAGGAAACATTGTTCTGTACTAGAAGAAACAAAAAACTTTGTTTCTTAATAATATGTGAACTGCATTAGTTTTAGTCTGTTGTTTCAAATATGTTAATGGTTACATTCAATTTTTCTCAAGCCCAAACAATCAGACTCAGACATTAACTCTTCACTGTAGCTTTCTCTGGCTTTCCCTCCTACCTAACCTCATGCTCCCACTTCAGCAGGATTACCATCTTCTTCATTTCTGCTGACATCTCTGCTAACAGTGCATTCCTCCTCTCTTATAGTATTTCTCAAGTTGCATTGTAATTGTTTGTTTACATGTCTGTCTCCTCACTAGACTGTGAGCTGAGACAGCGTTTCATTTAATTCACTTGGTGTACCCACAGTCTGGCAATGTCTGGCACATGATAGCCACACAACAAACGCTGAAAGAAAAAAAGAGGAAAAGAGATTAGTGAACGAGTGTAAATTATCGTCATCTTTGATTTATTTGGCAGTCATATCATAGCGAGCAATAAAGAAACACCCATCTTATTACTTCTTCAATGTCATGTAGCCTTTTCTAAAAATTTCAGAGTGCTTAACAGTCTGTTCAATTCATGTTATATAATTCCACAACAGTGGTAACAGCACTGTAATTAATCCGTAAGCACCATCAACTCATTGTAAATCATACTGAGTTGCAATCTTGGAATCTACAGGTGTGGTTTTAGGTTTCAATTGTAATCACTCATTTTTTAACAAGAGAAAGAGAGGATGTCTGGTTGAGTGTATCAAACTTGATAACTAGTGGTTAGAAATGCATAATTCACTTGTGTTTACAATACAAATAATTAAATTAGAATTCATTCTTTAAAAAAATAGAATGTTGTTCAACGGTCTTTGAGGTGAACAAGTAAGCTTGTGGTAAAATGGTACACTGTTCAAAAACCAAGATTATCACTCACTGTTGATGAGTAAGTAGAATGGTAGCTGAAAAACCTGCTGGGTATTACATTCATCTTTTGAACAACCATTTTGGTTTCATTAAAAATGAAAATGCATTTCACCTCGTTTTTTTCCTGTTATTATGTAAATTTATGTATATTTAAGGAAAATGTAATTATTTTATTTCACTCATTTGCACTTGTGTCATTAAAATATATTTGGTAATGGGTAAGAAGGGCCTCTTTGTTGGCTTTACTTTTCATTATTTTAAACCATCTAATGCTTTTTATGTTCTAACATTCAACATGGTTAACCAATTAGGTGGTCTGACAATATCACAATTGCCTCCACTAGTTATTTTGGCTGGAGAAACGAGAGAGAAAAATCATTCACCATCTTTAGTAAATGATGTCCGACAGGTTATATCATTGTTTTTATAAACGAACTTATATAAAATTTAACACCTAAAATTGCACAACAACACTTATGAAACTTTAAGAACAGGAATCATAATTTCTTATTCATGTTAAATTATTAGGTTGTAGCAGAATGTTTAGAACAAAACAGAAACTCAATAAATATTGAATTTGGATTAATTGATGAATGTACCAACAGATGTTATAGGATAATATACATTTTTTTCTTGTGATTAAATCAGCGGCATGGAATGTAAAGGTTATTTTCATATTTTAGACATGCAAGGAATTTCAATTATCATGGGAGGTCCATTGAGGAAAAAAAATATTGACTTTTGTAATGTATGTTTTGTCCCCTGGAGAAAAAATAGGATGGTTGGTTTTACTTGGTTAAAACAAAGCAAAGATTTAAATAAAATGAGAGAGTTTCCTTCATTTTAATAGCCAAATATTAGGACTAAAGAAAGTTTGGGATGGAAAGATGAGACGTGTTCATTCTTTTTCTTTTTCCAATATTCCTAAACTGACCAATACTTTAAATGATACAGTCCCTTGTATACCTTTTAGCAACACAAAACAGACTAAGACGTAGTCTTTTGCTAATATATGTATTACAAGTATCTTCTCCTTCTCTGTGGCTTGTTTTTTTCACCCTCTTAATGGTAAAATACTACTAATTTAATATCTGGAATGACATTGGCATCCTCACAACATGTGCATATCAGACAGTCACCACATCCAAAAAGTGTGTGTGTTTCGAGGGAGGGGCAGGGGGTGGGGTGCTGGGAGGATGGGGAGTTGTATGGTGCTTAACTGTGGTGAACTCATGTGAACTTTTGCTTTCAAGATATTGCTAGGCATTATAATTTAATATGTACATGATTAAATTGACCGAATAATTTATTACACAGTTTTTTATTAGACCAATCATCACAAAATGGACAAGTTTCTTGAAAATATTTTTGCAAAGCAAACTTCAATTGAAGTTAATGTTAATAGGGCAAGCATTTGGGCACTATAAGAAAATGGTTAGCTTGATACCTCTTCTCCAAATAAGAGCTATTTCTCAGCTAGGTAAAGAAAATGACAACCTAATAATATCTGAGAAGTTAGTAAAAATAAATAAATAAATAAAGGGACAGGAAAAGCTATTTAAAATAAAGATTCAAGTCTACTTTAGTTAACAATAAGCTTTGCCCTAATGTGTATTTTCTGGATATGTTAGTCAAAGCATAAATCCACTGTGATTAATAAGACTCTAAATATGTTTATTTCAACTTTATCTCATTCTTTTAAATGTCTTAGTTTTTGTAGTATAATACCTGTAATAATATAATTTCTAGGTAAATTAATACACATCGATTAGGGTCATAATCAAACTAGTTTGGAGTGTTGCTTGAGAAAATGTAAAACTATAGATGTAGAAGCATTACCATGCAAACAATCCTGCAGACAGTTTTTGAAATGGAAATTTACAAAGCATATTTTTCATCTTACTTTGGGACTGGCTATTTGAAAAGCATGGCAGTTTCATAGTGCATGCGGGGGAGTGGAGGTACCTGGAACAGAATTCTGAAAGGCCCATAAGTAATAGAAGTCATTGTTCCGAACTCTCCCTTGTTCCATAAAAACTGTCTTGAATATCCTTATGTTCTTAGGTAAGGACTAATTTCTGAGAATGTAATATGCCTACTGAGGATGGCAGATTTTACTATGGAATGTGGGTTTTCTGAATGCTTGGGAAAATCTAACCATGCCTTAACTATGGCAGCTAATCAACCAGTGGAGGCAGTTGCTACAAGTGGCAGGTGGAGCATGTTGGGTAAAAGCCAGCTTCTTGAAAGCTACCTTAAAGGCTTAATTAAGCTTAGGCAGTCAGATAAGCATTTCTTCTCTATTGAAGTTAAATATGAAAATAAATAATGCAGAGAGAAAAGGATAATTTATCTAACTTTTCTTTTACTCATATTCTAGAGATTTTGTAAGACTTGATAGAGCTAAGTAGGCAAACAATTATGTGTGTGGAAATTCATTACAAATGTCTCCTCTTGTCTGGTGAATGAAAATGGCCTCAAGAATCACCCAATATGTCCTGTGGATTGCTGGCAGGCTTGAGAGACGTCACCTGGGTGGATGAGTCTTAGAGTTCGCTAGCAGCGGAGTTTCCAGATTGTGTCAACAACCCCTTGCTGTAATTTTGGATCCATGCTTGGTGGACGCTTTCTTTCACCTGAGCCTCACATCCCTTTCTTGGAGTGATATACCCTCTCCTCACCCACATTCCAAATGCTGTGAATACTTCAGAAGAAAATAATGTGGAAATGTGACGCATTATTTTAGGAACAAAATCTCTGTAGTCTCAAAGCTTTTGCACAGTACTGTCTATAGGGGACATATCTATCACATCTGTTTTTGTGTGTGGGAAGCACACTATATTTATCATTTGAGATGAGTCACCTCATAAAGGAGCATAATCTACTTCAGCCTTTGTGTTTAAACTGCTCTCTGGTAGAATGAGCTGTAGTATTTAAGCTTTAAGTGGTACATATCTAAGCCTCCTGGTAGCACCCTGCCAAGAGCAACAATAGCTACAGAGGAGGAAAATCTCCTTCCTTCCATTTCCTCTCAGTCTGACTTTTTAATGATATCACTGGTGAGGCAGAGACAGTGAAGATCCTCAAGGGTGCTGCTGTGAAAGACCAAGCCATCATCCCACACCTGTTCTGGAATGAGAGCAATTGAATTTAACAAGGCAAGAAGACAGAAAAAAACAAAGAATAAAAAGGACCAGAAATGTTACAAAAATCACCAGTTAAATATCTCTAACAAATCCTTAAACATCCATCGTAGTTGATACCTGGGATTCTGAAGGATGGCCCTCAGGCAGGGTCCCTAGCATGTAACCCTTGATGTGTACCATCTGTTCCCTACAAAAATTTCTTTATTTTCCCAGAAAATAAATAAAAACATTGACTTTAACCCTCTTTTCAGTTCTATCTTGAGGTTCTCAAAAAATTGTTATTATTATTATTATAGATGATTCATTGGTATAAAGAATATTACTTTCTTTGACTCTAACATCTTTTTAAGTATTTCAGTAGTTACTGATAAATTAGAACCATGAGGTAAGCATATCTTTCAAAAGAAAATATGTAACTTTCTACAAGTTCACATCAACTGACTTTGCCTTCTACAGGGAATTTCTTAGGTTTATTTTCTTTATTCCCATACTTGGAAGAACCATCACCTAGGTTGATATAGCTAGCTATGTGACATAAGTCACAGATAAAATAGTCTTGGATCTGTGAGTAGAATGGAGTCATAATATTGTCCCACATAATTGAGTGTTTTACTTCCAGCTCCTACCTTTACATTCTGTTCAGAAAGAGAAAGAAATGTAAGTGATGATCATGTCTGCTTCTCTTTAAAGAGTTGTGCCATCAGTATACAGGCACACGGTTTAGCTGATGGCTCTATTAAAATTGTGTGTTGAAGAGGTCTGGGTCATTAGTTTAGTCCTCACTGATATCCAGTAACCTTTAATAATGTGGAGATAACCTTTCTCATGGCCTAATTTGAGCTGACTTTATGAGGAGATAAATTGCATGCTTCTATATAAATGGTTTGCAAGGCATAGGAATGTTATCTCCTATTTCCATCCTTGTTCTTGATAGTCTCTCCTTACTCTTTCCTTTAGGTTTAAGTAATAAAATTCTTCTTAAAATATAAGCATAATTGAAAGTTATCAAATATTAGTGTACCGTCAATGCTCAAATTTATTTACAGATTGTTTTCTCCTATATCATGCAGAAATGTGAAGAAATGGGACTCTGGAAAGGCAATGCATGATAAAGGGGAAAAGTCCAGAAACAAAGAAATATAGTACAGTCTCTAAAGAGGTGGGAGGATTGCTTGAGTACAGGAGTTCATGATCAGCCTGACAACATAGGAAGATTCCATCTCCAAAGAAGATTTAAAAATTAGCTGGGCATGGTGATATGTGTCTGTAGTCCCACCTACTTAAGAGGCTGAGGCAGGAGAATCGCTTGAGCCAAGAGTGTGAGGCTGCAGTGAGCTATGATTGTGCCAAAGTTCTATCCTGGGCAAGAGCAACTCTGTCAGAAAGACGGAATGACAGAAAGAGGGGGAGAGAAGGGAGGAAGGAAGAGAGAAAGAGGAGGGAAGGGGAGGAAGGGAGAGAAGGAAGGGAAGAGAAACAAATAAACAAACAAACAAACAAACAAATAGTAGTTACCTTATAGAGCCCAAGGAAGCAAGTGGGACCTTGGTTTCTGATGGCAGGAAGGTACCAGTAATAAACGATAGAACACAGAAGAGTTCCCATGAGAAGGAAGCCTACTTTCCGGGTTTGGTCACCATGCCTCTTGTAAAAGTGTGGCATTGATTGTAAAGGGGAACTATGAAGAGATTATAGAAGGCTAGAAAAAAAAAACATCGCTAGTGAAAAAATAGTGAAAGATGTCTTAGTGTAGATGAAGAAACTCGGGATGAAAGTGTGTTCACAGTAGATCATAATTATTTTAGGCCATATAACACACTCCTCAGTCTTCAGAGGCAAAATAAACGGCTGATATAAGTTCTATTTCTTCTTCCTCTCCTTTTCCTCCTTTCTCTTTCAATTTCCCTTTTTTCTTTTTCTTTCTCTTCCTCTCTTCCTCTCTTTCTTCTTTTCCTTCTACTGTTTTTACTGCTGTTGTTGTTACCTATTCTTTGTACTTCTTCCTGCCTTTACCACCCATCTTGACCATATAGATCCTGCCAATCGTTAAAATCATTTATCTAGAGTTTGAGTTCTGCCTCCTTTACTAAGTTTTCTCTGTCTAATCCCAACCCACGTTGACCTTCTACTTTGGGATTAATATTTAGTTGCACACAGTCTTACGTTGTTCCTTGTTATTTCTATTATTATTTAATTTTGTCAGTTGACCAAAGTGGCAAATGCTTTGAAAGTTGAACCACAGACCTATTTGATTCTCTGTATTCACCATACTAATTAGAACACTGTTGAACATAGTGTGTCCTAAATAAATATTTATTGAATAAATTATAGGTATTTAATAATTATTGGTTGTTTGTCTTCTTTCTGTATATCAGAAAAGCACATATATGTTACTATACTATGAAGAAAAGGAGGAAAATGATTTATTAATGTTCACAATCTGCTTGGCAGACTCATTTCTATTCTGCCATGTTAAAAAATCTATCCTTACTCACTGCTCTGACCAAAATGAATGAACAAAGAAAAGTCCCCAAAAGAAAAACAACAAAAGAAAAAATGCAAAAACTTGTGAAATGAATAAAAATAAAAATAAAACATTTATAAGGTCAACACAGAAAATCGGAGTATAGATTACAGCTGAGAAATATTTACTCAGTCAAGGTTATATTTATTATCTTGGAATTGAAGCAAATATTTGAAATGAATTAATAATGGATAGAGCAGCATCTGATTTTTTCCACATAATCCATTTTAGATCAAGAGTACTTTGTGGCAAGAACATGAAATCAGTTGAGACCAGCTGACCTTTGCAAAGAATTGTGGCTGGTTAACTTCATAGTTCACTTCATATTATATTTGAAACATGAAAGGAAAAATCTTCCAGTCTCCATCTGCTGAATTATTCCCCTCTCCTTCAAAGTCCACACAGAAAACCACCTCTACCACAAAGTCTTCAAATGGAAGATGCATGTTAATGCCATGCTCTGGTGTGTTAGAACAGTGAAACAACCAGTGTAACTTCTGATTAATTGAAGCAAACAAGAAAAAAATACAGTTAAATGTTATTAAATATGCAGCTGGACTTATTTTTTCTTAATTTTTTTTCTCTGACTACTGCCATAGTTTATCAAATCAGTTTGGAATTAAGTACATAATAAAGGGTGATTGACTTTTTTGACATGTTTAAATTTGTCATGGAGGTAGGGACATAAATACCCCACAGTATCTGCTATGACCACAACATGTCCAATCAGATTTTTTGTTTTAATTATTTGCTTCTCTTTGAAGAAAATTAAAAATTTTCTAAATGCTTTATAATAGAATGCTTCTGAACTGTTATAACCATAACTCTTGTTCAAGTTGAATGGTACAGATCATTCAAAGTTGAGCAAAGTACTGGAAAGGCAGTCATTTCTTTCTCTACTAGGTCTATTCCTCAGTACTTCCCAGGCAGGCTATAACTGGGTAAATACCAAAAACAGTCTACTCTAAATACTTGGCTAATAAGATAGTTTATAGAAACTCTACCACAAAGACATTCCACTGGTGTGCTGGAGTTTGGGCTTGGCGTTGTGCAATATGTTTTCGTGTCTACATCTGTATCTACTTCTTTACATCTGTGAACTTGGATTGTTCTTTTAACAATTCCGCTCCATTGTACCTAGTAGAATACTGCCTCCTCTCTGTTTAAGACAATATTATCAGCTTTTTCAATCCTTTTTCTCCTCTAGTGCAAACAAAGAATCTGAGTGCTAATTATCTTTTTTTTTAATTTATAGATATCTCACTTTCCATTGACCCTAATTAAGTGGGATTCTAGTGAGAAGTGGCTTACCAATGTACACTATTTCTTGATCAGTGAACTAGTTGTATGAGCAAGTATGGTGTAAACCAAAAAAAGAGAGATTATATTATTTCACTTTATTTTATTTTCACATGTTCATAGTTGAAATGAAGAGACTTTGCCTTCTAAAATACTTTTATCACTTTAAGGTCATTACCTCCCTCTATGTGAATTTCCTTAAACCATCACTGCTATTGTCTACCACACCCTGGAATTTATTTCAGGTTACATAAAGGACTTGGCTAAAACTTTTCTTTCCATTGTGTTCCCTGCAATCTTCTGCAGTAACTTCAATACTTACACTTTTGACCCGAAAGATTCCCTGATCTGGTTCCTTTCCTGCCTGACCCCATGGGCTTGCAACTCATTGCTTTCTGAGTTGCATAACCTTAACTTTGTCTTTATAAGTCAATGTTTTTCTTTCTGAGATCTTTAACTCTGCACTTCACTGCCCCAATCACAAGTTTTTAGTTGTGTCCTTTCTTGTTTAACCCAACATTTATTCTCTTTCTTCTTTGGCATGTTTACATGCTCAAATGGTGACTCTTGTCTCTCCTTTATTTCCTGGCCTTCCATAGCAAACTTTTACAGATAGCCTATCTGATTTTCCACCCTGTCAAACTCCCCAAATCTCAGCCCTGGTAACCTCCACTAGTAGCTTTCTCTGCTTGCCTTCCTTCCTTCTTTCCTTCCTTCCTTCCTTTTTTCCTTCCTTCCTTCCTTCCTTCCTTCCTTCCTTCCTTCCTTTCTTCCTTCCTTCCTTTTTTCCTTTCTTCCTTCCTTTTTTCCTTCCTTCCTTCCCTCCCTTCCTTTCTTTTGTTTATTTAAAGATCACAGAGTGGGTCAGGTGCAGGGGCTCATGCCTATAATCCCAGCATTTGGGGAGGGCAAGGAGAAAATATTGCTTGAAACCAGGAATTTGAGACCAGCTTGGGCAACATAATGAGAAATTATCTCTACAAAAAAAAAAAAATAGTTGGTGTAGTGGCACACACCTGTAGTCTTAACACTTGGGAGGCTGAGGAAGGAGGATTGCTTGAACCCAGTAGTTCAAGGCTGTGATGAGCCATAACTATACCACCGTTTTGCACTTCAGCCTGAGTGACAGAGCAAGACTCTGTCTACAGCAAAACAAAACAAAAAGATAATAACAGAGTACTTGAAGAGAAGGAGAAATAAAAAAGAATCACAAAGTACTTTAGGAGAAAGAGAAAACAAAATATGAAGACTTTCCTGACAATTGAAGTCACTCTACTTTTACTCTTAAGTGGTCCCTGGTCTCAAAACTCAGGACTCAATTCATCCTAGCATCCAATTTAGCATTATTATTTCCATTCATCTCCCAACAACATCATGATAACCCACTGTTTTAGGGAGAAAAGAACGTCAGGTTGGCATGCCTTTGCATACCCTTCTCTTTATCTCCCCATGTCCCTCGCTATTTCACTCTTCTGCAATTTAGACTTCACTTCTCTCTCAATATTTTGGACTTCAAATATTATCAGTATTTTCAGCATATTATTACCACAAATGTATACTTTTTCTTGAACACTTTCACTGAATCCCAATCTATAGACATATGCATTTTAAATGAAAACAGAAGCAAAAAACAAAACTTATTCAGTCAACAAATATATATATTTTTTGAGTTGGAATCTCACTCCATCACCCAGGCTGGAGTGCAGTGGTACGCTCACGGCCATCCCAGCCTCGACCTATTGGATTCAGGTGATCCTTCCACCTCAGCCTTCCAGGTAGCTGGAACTACAGGCGTGAGCTACTATGCCTGGATAATTTTTTGATTTATTGTAGAGATGAGGTCTTGCCAAGTTACCCAGGTTATTCTAGAACCTGTGGGCTCAGGTCATCCCCTCACCTCAGTCTCTCAAAACTCAACAAATATTTAATGAACATCTGTTTTGTCTAGACCCTCCAGTAGGTACATGGAGATGCAAAGAAATAAATCTCAATAAATTGAGACCAGCTTGGGCAACATAGCGAGACCTTGTCTCTACAAAAAAAAAAAAAAAAAAAAAATTAGCTGATGTGGTGGCACAAACCTGTAGTCTTAATGCTTGGGAGACTGAGGAAGGAGGATTGCTTGAACCCAGTATGTCAAGGCTGTGGAGACTTTCTTCTTATGCAATACTTTTCAATTATGACCCTGAATTCATTTTTTATTCTCTTTTTATTCTAATTATTCCCTTTGGAATTTTCTTACCATCTGGTTTTGCCTTTGTTGATATCTTTCTCTTGAGAAAGATCTTTTATCAGTCCTTATTCTCCTTGTTCACTTCACTTTTTGTTATGTTCTATTTTCCACCTTCAGTTTCCCTTTTCTCATTTCAACCTACTTTATCTTCTCTCACACCGTAAGTCTGGTTGTTCTTTAAATGTTGTCATAAACCCTATGTTATTTTCTTGTTAGTCATTCATTCAAGGAACAATTGTAGTTTAAAGTTTTTTCACTGTCATCTCTATATCCATCTCCCCAAATTATATCTCAACTTTTGTCTTGTACCTCTGCTATAGCACATATTTCAAATAGTTTATTTAGTACTTCTATTCATCATGATCATAGATTTGGTGTAGTCTGAGACATATTGAATTGTAGGTGGGCAGGAACTCTAACTGGGGAAATAGTGCACAAAGAATTACCTTCTCTGTAGAGTCAGTCCCAGCAAGATCAGTTGGAAATGTTCCAGGACATGAGTCCAGTGGATATGTCCATTTCACACACAGTTCAGACAAGACCGAACTAGCAGGTCCAATGTATTAATAGGGACATAATGCCATGAAATTTCAGGGCAAGGATAGGAATGGTACCTAGACAGTAAGGGCCAAATTGCTGATAAATTTTCTGTGCTATTTCAGTTCCCATCTGGCCAGAAATCTCTTCAGTATTGACAGTATTGATCAGGCATTAAATACTTAAAATCTCTACTGGGTTAATCTCTATAGGGCTTTTCTTTTCTGATTCTTCATTTGCTTCCCTCAACATTTCTTCTTATTTTTTCTCATGCACTCATTTTTTTACTCTCAAATACTGGTTGTTTCCTTGGAATTTGATTTTTGGTCCTCTGCCATCCTCACTTTCTTTGGGCAAACCCCTTCACTTGGTTTTAACTACCACTGACTTTATCCTGTCAATTTGTATTCCAAGTCTACAGTCTGGTATCTCCTTTGACCTTCAGACTTATATATTTAACTATCTTCTAGTTAAATCTATTTGGATGTCTTACTCATCATGTCCAAATACAACATGTTCAAAGTAGAACTAAATTTTCTCTCTCTCTTTCCAAACCCACACTCTTCCTTCCGATGTTTCCATGTTAATTAATTGCAACATTATTCACTTAGTCACTGGAGCCAGAAATTTGTAATCATCCTAAAACACTTCCTCTCCCTCAACCCCCACATACAATAAGCTAGCCAATCCTACCAATTTTATCTCATGATTATTTCTCAATCTCTTATTTTCCACTCTTGGTTCTGCCAATCATAATTGTGCACCTGGAATATTTTACTAACCAAATCCTTGCTCTTTGTAATTGCCAGCTGACTTTTTGGCATTGCAATGCCCTTCAAGCAGCCTATGTGGTATATCTTAAATACAAATCTAACCAGGTCACTTTCCTGCTTATAACTTTGCCATTGTTCCTCACTTTTTGTTACATCAACTCTAGTTTCTTAGTTTAGCTTAAAGATCCTTCATGGTCTGGCCCCTATCTGGGATTTTAGTATCTTCCCTTACCTTAAATACTTGGCTAAAACTTGGTATACCAGAATACACCTCACAAATCTGGGCCCCTCACTCTATTATCTGTTTTTCTATAAACAGCATTGATGACCCCATTCTGTGTTGTGGATTTGGCTGCCACACTATATGGAACAGTCCTGGAGGAAAAGGACGTATCAGAATTGTATCATACGTGTTCCCACTTGGTCCAAAGTAGAGGCTTTATTAATACATAGTTTGCAGAAACTACTTAAATAGATCAATCCATAGATAGATAGGAAGACAGAGGTAGAGAGTTGATAAATAATAGATAATAGGTAGATGGTAGATAGATAGATATAGATGATAGAGTAATAAGAATCACTTAGCCATTGTTTATATTTTCATTTCCAAGTTTTTTGTCAGCAGGAGTGACTAATATAAGGATGAAAACCTCTTTTCCCTTCTAGTAAAAAACTATGGAGATTTATCATAAAATAAAAGGACATGGCAAAATGTTCATCATTTAAATAATCTTCATGTCATCCATACTCATATTCTTACCAACACAGTGGTGTGAAATGCAGAAAGTTTTCTGAAGTTATCAAGGCTTTTATGAAAAACATACACAGTTGATCCCACAAAATTCTTGAGAAAGCATATTCAAAAGAATCTCTCTTTCTGGAAATTTGGTGTTCCCTATATTTGAGTTGACCAAAAACACTTATAAAAAACAAGATACTAGGAAGCAGTTTCCGTGAAAGTCTGCTTACTTTCCTTTTTCCTCCTGCCAATTCAGCAAAAACAGCTCTAAATTCAAGCTTTAAATGGAGGCTCAATGAAAAGTTACATGCTTTTAATAATTCAATAGGTTCACAAATGGTCCCTCTAGGCATGAAGCTAAATGCAGTACATATTTCTAATGAGAATGAGAAATTTAGAGAGTGGGGACGTAAGCCTGCTTAGGAACTAAAGATGGTATAAAGATGTTCTCTGTGTCACAAAGTATCAATTACAAAAAGTGACTGCCTAAAATGTCCAGAGGAAAGATTTTGCTCGTTTTGTTGGAAGGTACAGATAGTTCATACTTTTCACCAGTTCAATTTGGGAGTCTTGCTTTTCGCCATACTTCTTACTGGACACTTAGTAATAAAGATTCACATTTCAATTTTCACCAACCACAGCTACTTATTTGGGGGCTTCCAGTCACATCTGACAGCACATGCATAATCAGGATGTAATACAAGACCAGCCAGGCTAGGCCTTACAGAAATCTTTAAGTTGCATTTGCGGCAAATACCTTGTGTCTAAAAGCGAGAACTGCCTTTAATGTTGGTAAGTTGATGATGGGGAAGAAAAATAATGTCTGAGTACTCAGAGAGATAACTTTATCTTGAATGTAAGTTTGTTTAGAATGCCAGTAACCAATGTGAACAAAGAATTCCTTGTATGATGAAGAGTCCTTTTGAAGTTATTTTTCCATTGAAGAACTGAATGGAAGAAAATAGTCTCTGGAGGGAAAACAGTTTAAGAAATTAACCACACTTTGGATCGCCAGCATTTACAATTAATATGATTTTCATTTTTCCTGGCAACCCACATGGCAGGTATATGCCATTTTGATTCAATTATCTAGTTTCAGCATTTTTCCCATACCACCAATTTAGGCAGTCTAGACAGTGTGGTTGCTCTCGGGGAAGTGGGCTTCTTTCTGCGAACTGATTTCTTTTGGATCCTGGAGGAAGTCTCAGCAGATTTAGATAACTCTTCCCACATACTTCTTTGAGCCAATATATTCCAATATCTATGATGCCATAATAAATTAATACATCTGTATCATATTAATACTACATTAGAGCAATGCAACAGTAATATGATACAATAGAAACATTGCTAACCCCCTAAAACTTTCACATGGCTCTTTTAGACAAAAACCATTACTGCCAATTCCAGTTCATGGACCTTATGTCTGTGAAAAGACAAAATAGACAGAGTCCCAGGTGCTTTTGAATTGTATAAACTATCTTGCTATCAACACCAACGCTGCTGTCCAAAGATAAGGAAAGCAGACAGCCAGATGAGTTACTCCGTGGGCCCTGCATTTTTTATAACCCCAACACCCTCCACTTTTGCATTATTGGTTTGTCATCCTCTGGGTAATTGTTCATAAATCATTGCTCAAATTGCTCTTGACTCTATAAAGTTTCTGGCCAAAAAGTATTTCACCAAATTTATGATAGATTTTGCAAAACAGTGTACTTATAAGATACTTGGATTTTACATTTTCAAAAAAGAAAAAAATTAAGGCCTTTTCTAAAAGCCAAGTTTGCTGGATATGATTTTATTTCCAAAGTGAAAACACAGGTGTATGAATCCTAGCTAGATCTTTTTTTCTAACAACATTCCTAAATATCCATCCCCTCCTTCTAGCTGGGTCTGGATGCAGTACATTTCCCTTCTATGGAAGTTGACTCGCTTCACAAAAGTTCCTGAAGAAAAAAATACCATAAGTTTGGGGTTAATTAACTCTATTGTTATAAGGACTTGACAAGGACTAACCTAAACTTTTAATGCTGTATTTGAAATTCATTGTCCTATGCTTTTGCCATCACACATAAAAATTAAAAACAACTGTTACCTCTACTTATTTCTTTTCACATCCTTTAAGAATGCGGTAGGTTTGCCCCTTCATATTTCTATACTAAGTAGACCCAGTTCTCGTGACCTTTCTTTAGAGAGACAATTTTCCAACCATTTAATCATTTTCATTGTTCTTCTTTGGACTTGTTTCAAATTCTCTTTCCTTGGTTGGGCTCCAAGTGGTCATAGTGCTGTGGTGTAGATTCCTAAGCAGAACTGACTAAATGGGAAGTGACTTCATCGGAGACACATAGCATGTGTTGACGTCATTCTTTCCATGTGACTATACCTCATTTTATGCAACCTCATGATGTAAAAATGCAGGTATAACTTAAAGTTTAGAAGATGACTCACCAGAGGTGAACCTTAGAACAATAGTCTAATATGTTTAAAATATAATTTGCTTTCCAAAATCTATGCATGCACAGCTTTTCAGAAGACATTTATCATGTGAGGTGAAATATGTAATATGCATCTGTTATTCACTCTTTCATTCTTTTATTCATTCAAGAATATGGTCAAGTGTTCTGAAAGGCCCTGAAGTTATAAAACTGAATGCCTTATCTTGTTTCCTTGGGCTGCTTACTGTGAAGAGCCTACAGCTCAGAGAGACAATGTGTGTATATAGTTTGGTCTTTGAGCTCAATCAGATCTGTGATAAAATTGTGGCCTGCCATTTACTAGCTTCAAATTCTCCCGCAGGTACTTACCCTCCCCTCCCCAAATCTTAATGTCCTCAACTCTAAAAGGAACATAAAGATCATTTCTATCTTATAGGAGATGATAAAATTTAAGTAAGAAATATATATGTGTGCCGGGTTCGGTGGCTCAGCCTATAATCCTGCGCCTTTGGGAGGCTGAGGTGAGTGGATTGCCTGAGCCCGCGGGTTCGAGACCCACCTGGGCAGCGAGACCTCATCTCTACAATAAATCAAAAAATCAGCCGGGCGTGGTAGCACATGCCTGTAATTCCAGCTACTTGGAAGGCTGAGGCGGAAGGATCGCCGGAGCCCAGCAGGTCGAGGCTGCGGTGGCCGGGAGCGGCCACTGCACTCCAGTCTGGGTGACAGAGTGAGACTCCAACTCAAAAAAAAAAAAAAAAAAAAGAAAGAAATATATATGTGAATAGTGTGACAGAACAGCTGGTAATTATTATATTCCAAGATCTTTCATATAGCAGACACTTTTATTTATTAGCTAAATTGGTAAAAATAAAAGAATGACTACATTAGTGAAATCAACAGGGAAACTGTTGCAACACAGTGTAGTAAGTGCTATAATAAAATATGAACAAAATGTCATGGGAGAACAGAGGAGCAAAATGCTAAGCCTGATTGTGGAGACTGTAGAAAACGTGTAGGAAATACTGGTTACATGGTATAATTAAGGACAAGTAGAAATTTGCCAGGTGGTAAATGTGAAGATGGGTATTCCAGAAAGAAGGAAGACCACGTGCAAAGGTACTGAGATACAAGTACATACAGCAGGCTAAGGACTTGTGAGACCTGCATTCTAAAGGGAAGAGCTGAATGGAGAGTTGTTGCAAATGACGGACCTGGAGAAGTAGCTAGGGTCAGAGATAAAGGTGTCAAGTGCAATGTTCGAATTTATACTTTTGTCAAATATACTATGAAACTAACAAAAATGGGAAAATGAGATATTTTTTCTACTACAAATAAGGTTTCTCTTTTAATAGCCTCCTAATTACAAAAATCAAACTTTTATGCCAATTTAGGCATTCCAAATAAAATTAGGGACATTTTAAGGTTTTGAACAATTTGGCACATTGTATCTCTTTTGGTTATTACACATGCTATATGTTCCTCGTTGTAAGTCCTCTCAATCTAACAAAAATCTTCGTATGATTATTTAGTAATTAACTTTAAGTATATTCATTGTGGGGAAGAGACGCCAGATAGTCATTTAAATTTTATATTTGTAATTTCTTACTTTTTGTCCAAGAACTTTAGTAACCCAATGATTTGGCTTATGATGCTTTTATAGACTCACATCTGTTTCATAAATCTAGAAAGATTCTTGAGAATTATTCAATACTTTTATGGGACTAATAATAGCAGGCAAAATCCAAGCCTTTTCTCATGTGTATGTGTATCTATTAAAATGTTGTGTCTATCTATTATCTGTCTAAATGTTTGTGTATATACATGCTTTTTTGAAAAGATTTGCTGTATCTATCCAAATGGTAATATGGAGGGCTCTAGAACAGGACAATCAGGAAAGTAAGCAGTTAAATTTTTACTAATACTAATTACCCTATTCAGTTCACTCCAAGCTTAAATCCATGAGATGTAAAAAAACCCTGAGATTTAAAGTCTGAAGATCTGGGTCAAAGAGCCCAAATATGACATTGTTTTTATTCATTGAACCATTAATAAATATTTATTGAATGCTTATTATATGCTAAAAACTTTATTAAATTATATTTATATGCTTATTATATAGGTATAGCCTTAAGCAAATTATTTAACTTAGAACTTCAGCTTTTAAATCTGTAAAACAGGGGAAATAACACCTTCATAATCAGGATTAGGAAAAACTGAGTGTGACAATATAATACAGAGCCTAGCAAAGTGTGCCTATACCTGTGTCCGTGGGTTTTCAATTTATTGAGCTTGGCTACTTTTCTAAAGTAGAGAGTAGCATATGAAAATGTTCTAGGCCAGAACATAAAGAAGTATTTGATAATTTACTTTGGAATCATGGTCATCCTTGTCTTTGCAGTAAAGAAAAATGCTTGGAGTGAAAAGGACAGGGAGGGGCACTATTATCCCAGGGAGCTTTGGACAGATCTGCATTTAAATCCTCAACCTGCCTAAATATTGTGAGTTACTGTGTTCGTTATTGAGCCTGTCTGCTTCAGTTCCCTCGTCTTTCAAATGGGAAAATGTATTAACCTGTGTTCTCCAGAGAAACAAAACCAATAGAATATACAATTAGATATGTATAAAGGTATTTAATATGAGGGATTGGCTCACATGATTATGCAAGCTAAGAAGTTCCACAATCTAACAACTGCAAATTGGAGGCCCAGGAAAGCTGGTGGTATAGTTCCAGTCCAAGCCCAAAGACTTAAAAACTTGGAGAGCAAATGGTGTGTGTCCTGGCCCAAGTCTGAAGACCCAGAGGACCAGGAGTGCCAAAATTCGAGGTCATAAGATGCTCAGCTCAAGTAGAGTTGTATGGGGGTGTGGTGGCAATCACTACCCTTTCATCTATGTAATATTTGACAATGATACTAATCTCTTCAATGCCTTTGTAGTATTGTTTTTCATTGACGATTTTCCTAGGTAGTCAGTTCTTATGACTTTCACTAGATTTTTCCCACCAGAATAGTCCTCTTTCCACAGGTCGGGGAATCAACATGGAAATTCTATTAACTGTTAGTTATGTTTATTCCAATTATGTATTCCAGAACTGGGAAAATAATCACAGGATGGGTTTGGGGACTCACTGGATTCCCTGTAAGATGGATCTGAGCTAAAGGTGCATTGATAACTGGACTTCCATAAGCACCTACACTTACTGGAGGGCTACAATGATGTTTTGGTTCTCCTGGAATCAGTGTTAGTTAAGAACTGTGTTCAGTGGTCTCCAAAAGCCCTGATAATTTCCTTTCCCCCAGTGCACAGTTATCTTGGTTAAAGCCTATAAGTACCTTTGGGGAAAACTGGGAGAAATATTAATAGCATACATTTTTGGTAGTGCATTAGATTCTTTCCTTGAGGGGAACCAGCCTCCCCTTTATTCAAGGGGTTCTGAGTCTGTAAACCACCTCAAGTCTTGGAATTGATTGAGAGTTCATTACTCTCTGTTTTTATGGTCTGAGCCAGAGTTTAGTTCACTTGACCTAGAATTTTTCTGCTTACACAGAAAGAGTAAGAATTTAGTAGGCTTCCTATCTATTTATTTTTTAGGCATATCATAGGTTGTCTAGTTAACACTATAGATCTTGCATGAGTCAGACTATTCTAATTGCTACCTTGACTTTGCTGTCCATTCCCATAATTATGCCCAACTTGTTTTGGGCAATTGGGTGCCATTTCTTGACCTCTGTTACTCAGTTCTGCAATTAATCCCATTACATTTAGAGTTTTCAGTTGAGAGGCTGGAGTAACAACTGTGAGGTCTGGGCCTACAGAGGAAAGAAATCATAGAAATCTTTAAGGATTTGGGGGCTCCCCTCCAAACTTGTTTCTCAAATTACGGGTGAAAGTTATGTCTTTGGGACCCTTCCTGTGTGGGTGAGTATGTCTTAGATGATGATCCCGTCTAACTCTTCAATCTTCCTAAGACTTTGAATCCTTCTTTAAATTAAATCAAGGGAAAATGGGTATTTCCAATTCACACATTTTTAAAAAAAATCCATGTTTCAGTCAACCAACTAAACAAACAGAGCCCTTTCTAATTTCCCAAGCTGCAACATTAAATGTAGAATCTCTGCTTAGTGAGCCCATACCAATACATTCAATCTGATCCAAATTTGTGTTCCCTGTATAATTATCCCACATCCTTAACATCCATTCCCACAGATGTTCTCTAGATTTCTGCCTATATAAATTAAAAGACTCAAGTAGTTATTTTGGAGTGACCTCTCATGGGTCACACTTAGTACATCACCTAAAGACCCTTAAAGGGGCTTGCTGGGACTTGAGTCTAGTTACAGTTCTAGAAGTAAAGAGGAGTGGTTGGTCCTCAGGAGAAGCAGGATTGTCTTGAAGGCAACTTCTTCAGGGAAGGCTATTGCCATTTCCTCTGGCAATGCAGGGCTAACCCCCTCAGAAAGAGGTGGAAAGGCCCATACCACTGTGGGTGGAGAGGTCACTTTTGCTGGTAGTGAGGAGACTTCTCTCAATGGCAAAAAAGACAAAACATAATTTAGGGCTCAATGTCTCCAGCTTTATCAGAATCCCCCCACATGTTCCCATCCCAGCTTATAGTATCTCATTCTTTCCTGACAGATGCCCTTGCGTTAACAACAGACGTTCTATATTACTGGGAGTTCAAGTTGTTTTATAATTCAGTCAATTTCAGGATGAGGTTCTGCATTTGATTTTCAACAATTTCAGCCTTCTCCCTCAGCACACACCTAAAAGCTCTTGGGTTATGCAGTGTTTGAGCTGGGAATTCAAGTCCCTGAGTTTGTCCTTTCCTTTTACTACTTTGCCCAGTGACATTAGGAGCAACAGACTAATGTCATATGTTCTTTAGTTTTCAAAAACCTGTTCAGAAGCATCATATACAGAGTCACTTAGCCCATTGATTAGGAGTAGCCAATGCAGATATTTTATATATCTTTGTAAATATTTCATGCCATGGACTTCAGTGCTCTCTTTACTGCTGAATATAAAGTCACTCACAGCTGATTAAATCTAATCAGATTAGACAGCCAATTTCAAAAGCCCTAGAACTAATTCAGAAAACTTATTCTTAAAATTCTGTTCTTCTAGAACCACTCTCAGTACCAAAATCTGTATTAGTCAGTGCTCTTCCAAGAAATGAAACTGATAGGATATATAGCCTATTGGAGAAGATTTATTATAAAGGATTGTCTGAGTCCCACTACCTACCGTCTGTAGGTTGGAGGCCCAGGAAAGCTGGTGCAGTTGTTTCAGTTCAAGTCTGAAGGCCTGAGAACCAGAGGAGATTTTGGTATAGGTCTTGGTCTGAAGTTAAAGGTCCTAGATCCAGAATCACTAATACTTGAGGGGAGGAGAAGATGGATGGTCTAGTTCAAGAAGAGAGAGCAAATTCACCCTTCCTCTGCCTTTTTGTTCTAGTTAGACCTCAATGGACTAGATGGTGCCTGACAATATGGGTGAGAGTGATCTTCTTTACTCAGTCTACTGATTCTAATCTCTTCCAGGAACACCTTCACAGATACAGTCAACTATATGGGCACCATTTAACCCAGTTAAATTGGCACATAAATTAACTATCACAGATAATATTGCTAACCTTGTAAGATTGTTGAATTAAATATGATGACCCTTATAAGGAATTCAGCACAGGAGATGGTAGTAATTATATTATTATCATTGTTCTTATTATTTTTATTAATAAGAATCCCTTGGAAACTTTACTAAGCTAATCATTTATGTTACTATCTGGCCTTTTTAATCATTCATTTTCTGACTTAATGGTGTAATGACAAACAGAGTCAGAGAATTGCAGAGAAATTTAAGTAGCTCATCTCTAATGAAAAATATTTTTTCAGAAAATTCTCGCCCTTCATAAAGAAAAGTAACTATTAGGACAATTCCTGAATGGAATGACTATCCATTTGGATATATAGTCCAAATCATACACAGACTAAATGTTGGACCTTAGGTAAAAAAAGAATCAACACTTTTTTCTTTAGGATTTTTCAGGGTTTCTTTGAACAAGTTCATGACATTTCCTCAATGACAGAAAATGTTGTTTCCTTTTAGTTAAAAAAATGTTCTTCAATTTTATTTTTTAAATCACTATTCATTCATCTATTCATATTGTAAACTCAGAAAAAGACTATTTTCCTGTGTCAGCATTCTGCTCCTTCTCATGTGTGCATTGCTTATGCACAGAAAATGTTAGAAAATCCTCTATGTGAAAGGTTTAGTGAAAGTAACAGCATCAACATTCTTTTATCTGTGATGACGGAAAGATAATCCACATGTGAAAGCACTTGGTGCTTTAGCTTATTTTGAATGACAGAAGCATAATAGAATCTCCTAAGCATTAACATTCTACAATAACACAGCATTGTCATCCTTTGTCTGATCCTGGCTCACATAAATCTCTTTCAGTGTTTCAAATTCCCAACAAAAACTAGAGAAATACACCTCAAAGCTATTATGTGGAAATGGATTAGGTACAGCTCTAAATCTTTAAACAAACCCTTGATGATGTAAAAGTCGTATTTATTTACTTCTTAAGGGATGTTTATGGACAGGATGAAAATGAAGAATCTAGATCTCACAAGCAACTTGCATACCTAAATTCTGTATATGTTTTGCTTCTCAAAGTATTAGCCTTTTCTGTCCTTTCTCCATATTTGATATTTTGTCTTCGTAATCCTGTTTTGTAAACTGTTTTAAGAATTCTGAGACGAAAATTCTATCTTCCTTTAAATTTAGAATTAAGGACAATTTTGTAATTACAAAATTAAGGAAAATTTTGTAATTTTACATTCTCTTCTGGTTTTTAATTTCTAAAAAAACCATTGTCTTTTTTTTTTTATTATTCCGGTATGGCAATCCTTCAGAAATGTTTGAAGTAGAAGTCTTTCAGACATTTCCTCCATATATCTTTCAGCACTCATCTTATAGGAGTTGAAGTCTTCTGTCTTATTCCCTGGTTGTCCTGGACTACTTAATGTATTAGGCACTAAAATTGGATCTTCCCTTTTATGCAATATCCTTACTTTCAAAGTTATCCCTCTGTTTTTGAACCTATCAAAGTTTAATCATCTTGCTTCTTATTCTCATGGTTTTCAGCTCCCCAGCACTGGTCAGAGAGGTAGCACGGTAGGACTAGAAAGAGCATCAGGCTGGAGCTAATTAAGAAACTTGAGTCAAAGTTCTGGTCTAAACCTGTGGAGTGCTCTTCTGTGCTGGGTACTATTTTGAATGCCTCACACGATAACTCATTAAATCCTGGAAAACAGTCCTATGAATGCAAGCACCATGGAATTAAGTGACTTGTCTAAACTCGCACAGCTAGCAAGAAGGGAACCATGATTTCAGTTCATGTAGTTTGGCTCCAGAGTTTATATGTTTAGTCACTAGCTCTAGTACCAATAATTAGCCCTGAAGTCTTCTCTTGTCCTCAGTTTCTTTTTCTGCTAAATAGGAAGGTTTAGATATCAGCAAAGATCACCTGGATCACATTAAAACTACATATTTCTAAGGAGAAACTAAACTGAATTGTCCAAGTTACATATAAGATTAGACTTTCACATGCTTTGTGACTGGAGATAGAGGGTACCAAACAAAATTTTGTTTGCTAACATCAAATACTGGTGACAATCTTGTATCACCATTGGAGGGTGTGCAATTGATGCTGCTGGTTGGACAAATGAATGATTGCCCACACAGCTATAATCATGCAATGCAGTCAAATATGGTATATCAATTAGAATTTCACTGCCTATAGAGAAAACCCCAATAATAATGGCTTGCAAAAAACAGAAATTTATTTCTCCCATACTAAAGAAGCCAGGAGACAGGTGTTTCAAAGGCTGTGGTACCTTAATTATGCAGGTGCTTTCTATGTTTCCATTCTATCATCTTAGCACCATGGCTTCCATCTATGAGATCAGCCCATGGTCAAAGATGGGTACCATCCATACAGAAGGAAAGAGAAGAGAGCAAGGATCCAAAATCTTTCTTCCATTGGAGTTAGCTATTTTTAAATAACCTTAATTAAAGACTCTTTAAGCACTTCCACACAACACTTCCAATTATGAATCTTTGACCAGATTCTATAGCCAACTTAACACCAAAGTAGGCTGAGACATACTATCTCTTAGTTGAATACTTTGCAGTCCTGAATAAAATCATCATTATATTAATATTATAGAAAGGAAGAGTGAATGTTGAGTGACAACGGGTAGTCTTGGTACCCAGTTATCAGATAGTGGTAGAAATTCACATAAGAAATAATACCAGTGACATGGGGAAATGACATTTGGAAGGTATTTGAGGTAGAGTCAATAGAACTTGGTGATTGATGGAGTGAGTGACGGAGACAATGAAAGAGTCAAAGTCAATGACAACTGAAATGACAAACTGGAGGGAGGTACCATTCTCATATAAGCATGAACATAAGGAGAAATTAACTACATGGAGAAGAGAACAACTTCTGCCTTTGTTAAAATTCAGGTATATGTAGAGGAATCAAAAGAAAATTCCAGGAAGCAATACCTGGAAAATCAGTATTAGAGCTCAGTAAAATTATTCTAGGCTAGAAGTATGTAGATGTAAGCAGCTAGTATTATTCGCAGTAGCTGAAACAAATTGTAATTGATAAGATCACCTAGAAAAAAGACTAGCATTCTGATGCCAGGAAACAACAACATTTAAGGGGGTGAGGGAGAGAAAGAAGACCTAATCAAAATACAGAGGGGCAGGGCACTTGAAGAGAGCAATTTTATGGGCTGTTGGTGAAAAACAAGAAAATAGTGAGATAAGAAGTGCACAAAAGGTAAGGAAATGAAGTTAGTATTGCAGACTATTTTTCAAAAAGTTGTTGTGAAAAGGAGAAAGAATATGAGAATAGGAGGATATGGAATCCAGGGAGAAGACAGTCAACACAGTGAGGTTCTCTAAGGCAGTTACACAGTTCTACTGATTACTTTTGGGCAGAAGAAAAGACATCTAATATGTTGCTGTAGGCAGGAAGGAAGAGAAGATAGAACCACTTCCATTTATTTGTAGACAATAGGAATTTAGGAGAACTCCCATCTGACGATTTTATTTCCTCTGTGAAATAGCAGTCAAGCTCATCGGCTGAGAAAGGGGGGGATTAAGAAGCATGGAGTTGTCCCATTGCCATCTTGCCGGAAGAGAGCAGGGAGACAGCCCACAGACTGGGAAAGAATATTTGCCAACTGTATATCTGACAAACGCCTAACATTTACAAGGAGCTGCAAGGAACTCAAATGTACTGAAAAGAAAAAAAACAAACAGTCCCATTACAAAGTGGGCAAAAGATATGAATAGACACTTCTCAAAAAAAGACATACGAGCAGTCAACAGATACATGAAAAAATGCTCAGTCTCACTAGTCATCAGAGAAATGCAAATTAAAACTACACTGAGATACCACCTAACTCTAGTCAGGATGACCATCATCAGTAACTCAAAAAACAAGTTGCTGGAGAGGATGTGGCGAAAAGGGAACACTTCTACACTGTTGGTGGGAGTGTAAACTAATACAGCCTCTGTGAAAAACAGTGTGGCGATTCCTAAAAGATCTAAAAATTAACTTTCCATACGACCCCGTAATCCCCCTACTGAGAATATACCCGGAGGAACTCAAATCACTATGAAGAACATAACTGCATATGTATGTTTATTGCAGAATTGTTCACAATAGCAAGAACACGGAACCAACCGTGCTGCCCATTGAAAGAGGACTGGATTAAAAAAATGTGGTGCATATACAGAATGGAGCCATTAAGAAGGACAAAATCATGAACTTCATAGCAACCTGGACGAACTTAGAGTCTATAATATTGAGTGATCTACCACAGAAACAAAGAACTGAGTATCACATGTTCTCACTCATAAGCGGACCTTGAACAATTATTGTAATACTCTAAGAAAAGGATTGACTGTAGTGGGAAACTGCAGGGGGGCAGGAGGGAGGCGGGATTGGCAGTAGTGGGAATCTGCTGGGGGAAGGGGAACACACCTTATCAACAAGGGTATCTGCATGGAGTTGTGTATATGAACATGTGTATACCCAACACTGGACTCCACATCTTTAGAATAAAAAAATTGAACAGTAGGAAAAAAAGAAGGATGGAGCAGTTAGAAATGACTCTGGAAAATGTGTGAGAATACTGACCCACAAAACACAAGAGACGCTGGAAACAGTAAAAGGCATAACTGAGATCGCACAACTCAGTAAATCTCACAGCAGTCTTTCCTTTTCCTCGTTCTGCCTCTTAACATTTTCACACTTTCATATTTTTTAACAATGTATTCCTCGGTATCTTATTTTTTATTTCTATTAGGAGTTTTCTTTTTCATAATATTTTTGAATCAGTTATTGTCAACATAAATCTAAGTTTTCTCTACTAATTTCTGAACTCCATGCTGAAGACTTTAATGATTCTAGTCATTTTCCAGTTTGTTATCTTGGTTGTTCAGATAAAACAATACCCTGCAGATAATGACCATTTCATCCTTCCTTTCTAAAGCATATTTCTCATTCTTTTTCCTCTTCTATTGAGTGATTATGATTTCTGGATAATGATGAATAACAGTGGTTGCAGAAATCGTTGTTTTCTTGTTCCTGACTTTCATGGGTATGCCTCTGATGTTTTGTCATTTATTAGCATGTACTTATTCCATAAATATTATGAACCTTTCATATATAGTCATTGTGCTAGGTATTGGTTATAATATGGTGAAATAATTTGACACCATTTCTGATATATTATAAAGTCTAGTAGAGAGATAAAAATTTTTACAGAGATTAGCTGGGCATGGTAGCGCGTGGCTATAATTCCAGCTACTTGAAAGGCTGAGGCAGAAGGATCGCCGGAGACCCAGCAGGTTGAGACTGCAGTGACCGGGAGCGGCCACTGCACTCCAGTCTGGGTGGCAGAGTGAGACTCCAACTCAACAACAACAAAAAATTTTTACAGAGATATGACTTCATAATTATAAATTGTGATAAGAGTTATAAATAGAAAAAATGGTGCTATGAGTGAAAAAAAATGCAAGCCCCAATTTACATCAGAGGGCCAAATAATCGCTCTCTGAGCAAGTGGCATAGTCAGAAGCTAGACATAAGTTAAGACATAAAGGTAAGTTAAAATCAGGAAAAACAGGTAAAGATGTCAGGACAGGATGAATAAGGGGAGTTGGTGGGGTGTTAATTCATGTAAGAACATGAAGTGAGATTAAGATTGAAATTAATTTATACAATGCAAGGCATATGGAGTATATACTAGGTGCTTAATAAATGTTAACTCTTTATATAATTTTAAGTAATAATTTATCATGTTATATATAAGAAAAGTAAACTTTTATGTTTAGTTTACTAAGATAAGCTTTTAAAATTATGAACACATTTAGAATTATAGTAATGAGTCCTCAGTCATATCTTGAGATGATCATATGGTTTTTCTCCTTTTACCTACGAGTTTGATAATTTATGAATTCTCTAATATCAAATTATTCTTTTATTACAAGAATAAATCTCACTTGACCATAATATATGTTTTAAATATAATTTTTCATTTAAATGTCTTGTAACTTATTAGAAATTTTGTAATACATTAATAAATAAGTTGTTAAGAAGACACAATATCAATATGGGTATCTGATCTCAAATCAGGCAAAGTGGGCACCAAAGGGAGGCCTAAACTTTACTTGTACAATGACCACTTGTATCCCTAATCCTGAATTGTACTACACATCTTTAAAATAAAAAATATATATAAAATAGTTTTATTTGGTGTAATTATCAGATATATTATTACCAAAGTTATGCTAACTTGATAAAATCAACTAGAATTTTTTTCATTAAAAAGTGTTTAAAAATAGCTTCATCATCATGAAAAATTTTCAAACAACATTCTAATAAAACTATTTGAGCTTTGAAATTCTGGTGACACACATTTCTCTGACAACTTTATCAATTATTTCTAGTTATGCACATTAAGATGTTCCTATTTTGAATCTGTTTCAGTAATTCAGTAATTCATACTATCCTAGTTTAGTTTATTATTAGTTTTCCACTGGATTTTAATAGATTTCTAACTAGTCTCACTCAATTCCAATTCAGTCTTTTCATTCTTTTTTCTGTGTGCTGTCTCAGAATTGTTACCCTAATCTATTTACTTCTCTTTTGAAAACTCTTTGATGAGTCTCCACTTCTCTAAAGGTAAAGTACAGAACTCCTTACACAAAATAGGAGCTATGAATCTCCTTATTATTTTAAAATGATATCACTTACCTTTCTGTCATCTTATTTCAACTCCCAGAACATGTTAGTCACCCTTCCTCATGTATCTGCCTACACTATTCCCTGTGTGAAAATTCCTTCTCCCTCTGCTTCCCAACCTCTGGGTAACTTTCCTTGTTTTTCAGGTATGTTCTCAGATATAACCCTCTCCAGGAAGCCATCTCTACCACCATGTGTGCTCTGGAGACATGTACCTATCGAAGAGAGTATTTGGTCAACCTGTTTACTTGTCTGTCTCACTCAAGGGACTATACGCAAATTGAAAGGAGCTACATTGATTTATTCATCTTTGTATCCATAATGTACAGAGTCAAGGCTAGCATATAGAAAGCACTCAAGAAATATTTACCGAATGTTGAATAAGTGACAGGTATGAATATCTTCTAAGCTCACTGACATTTTGAGCAGCTCACATTTATTTAACCTTTCCAAAGTATTCAAATTTATTACCAGAGAGAATAAACCCACAATTTTAAATTTTCCCACTCACATCCCATCAATTCATGCAATATTTAATTTAATCACATAATTACAAAAACAAATGGAACTGGCCTAAAGATATTTAGGAATAAAGACCTTGACTCTTGCTAGCCACATAGCTTAACCCATGAGAACAAAAATACTCTATTAGCCACGAGCACAGTGATGGACAGCATTTGTTCATTTGCAAGTTGTTAAGTGGAAGCCTCTTAGAGTTTCTACTAGATATACAAGCAGTACACATATTAGAAACAGTTATTGAAATTTATTTGTAAGTTTGATTATTTGAATCTTAAAACACATTTTGTTGTGCAAGATGAGAAATAGCTAAGATTGCAAAGTCCTCATTAACATGAAAGTTGACCTAACATTACACTATTATAGCTTGAGTTTTAGGTCTAAAGAACAGGAGACTCTACAACACAGAAGGTTGGAAAAGAAACCATATAAAGAGGAATTTACTTTTTTTTGGCATTCATAAAGACTTGAGAAAAATTTCTTAATATATTTTAAAAAAAAGACTGTGAGCTCAAGTGCTTCTGCATATTTTCCTATCTCCTGTTCAATCTCTGCCTTAGGTGTTCCAAACTATTCTATTTTTAAAAAGTTATTTGAAAGGTCCTGATTTTTAGAATTGATTTCTTTTTCCCACCATTCATATCTTCACTTATTTGTTAAGCACCATGTCACCATTCCACTGATATATGTCAAATAAATAAATTTGTATACTTATACTGGGTATAAGACTTTTGTGAGAGAAAATATTTGGTCTACATATTTTATGACTTATCTTTAAAATAACTCACTACCTAATTTCCAGTCAGGTCGTGCACATTTTATTTAGAGAGCTCAGAACTCAAGTTGCCTGCCTAAGTGATGAGGAAACCATGGGTGGAGCTGATTAACCTGGTTTTATAATCCTCTTCCCCTTTTAAAAAATCCATCTATCTCTGCCATATTAACTTGCCTGGAAAGTCTAGTCAGTGTCCCCCTTCTCACACATGACTCTAAGATAATTTATCTCTTAGTCAATGTCTGCTGAAAGACTTAACTTTGACATGCAGTTATCTACAAAAACTCTGCTCTGCTGGGCAGTTGCAGGATCTGAGGTAGAGCTCTTTGAAGAGGGCGCTTTCTTTTGTCCAGGAATTAGGAGCTAAGATACTGAATTTGTTTGTCGTGGATATTGAGTTGGACAGCCACCTCGAGCTGGACTTTGAGTTGGTACCCAAAGTTACATTTGAGTTGGTATACAAAGCCACATTTATAGAAACCAGAGTCTTTCCAAGAAAACAGGTTAAAAACAAGGAAACGATGCAGAAGGAAGCAGAGATGGGATGAGCTGCAGAGACAAAGAGGCCAAATGGCTGCCTTATAACTTTTGGATCAACTGAAGCCCAGGAATACCGGCAACACTTTCATTTCCTTGAGATTCCTTAATATCTTTTCAATAAACTTGCTGGTTTGCATAGTTTATGTAGGTGTCAGTTTCTTCCAACCAAATGATTTCTGGCTCATTCTTTGTACCATACTGAGAATTTGAAAACAAATAAGTAAACTTTCAGATGACTCATTGAAGAGACAGAGTGAAGAGCAAGAAAAACATCACCCCCTCCACCCGTACCTCTGCTTTTGATGTCTTTTTCCTTATAAATTGTAGGGCCCAAACCCCATACTAGTCAAATATCAAAGTGGGAAGTTTTCCTTTGATGCTCTTCTTCTTTCCTTTCATTCATTGTCTACCTTATAGAGGTACGACTTTCCCTTTTGTGTATCCAGGGAGTCATACTCTCATCTTTCTCTATCTTACCATAACAAAGTCAGAATAAAATCTTATAAGTTTATTTATGCAAAGAGAAAAAGAATTTTTAAAGATCTCCTCCTCTCTCATTGTTTATGCATATATGTCAGAAAATTTCCATTTTAACAGTATTCAAAATGTTACAACACAGTGAATTTCAAATTCAGAAATTTCAGCTGCTACAAAGATGTGTTTTTCAGAGGCTAGCCCACCTTAACATGTTTGAAATCACACTGCAGAGATGGCTGTCTCCTCTGTTTCCATGTTAAGGCTTGCTCTGATTTGAGGTATGTCTGTTACAGTTTGTGGAATGTGAATATTTAAGAAGAGACCACCCTGCCTGTTTGGATTAGTGTCTGTATCTATTTTAACAAGTATGGTGCCTGGGAGTTCAGTTATTATGAGTTCAACTCTAGTTTGGGGTTCTGCATACATTTCAAGGGTAAAGGGCAAAGTACTTGTAGCCTTTTCTCTATGCTTCACAAGACTCTTTGAAATATAATATTTTCTCTTAAGTGGACATGTCTTCAAAATGAGCCAGCAAGTTGACAGATAGCTTGCATATGCTTAATGTGTAAGTACATTCATAACATATAACTATTCAAAAATGCCAGAATTGTTTTCTCAAAATTTAATTTTGCATAGTTATGGTAATTAACTCACTGTCAAACTCTGCATAAATTTGAATTGCTCCAGTCTGCAATTTCCAAGCTTCTAAAAATCTTGAATGGAGATCAAACAAAAACTCTCAACCTCGCTAATGCAAATGACAATGTAAGGCCAACTCCAAATTTTTTCTATCATGTAATCAATAAAATCCTATGAATTTGTAAACAGTCCTGTCAAATATCTGACATATTTATCCCCAGACTTGAAGTAGCCTGTAAGTTCACAGAAAAAGAGTCTGAGGAAATTTGATTTTTTCATCCAGACCTCAACTGAAACTTGGTATGCTTAGATTCATTTGTTTTAAAGTATCATGTCACAGTTTCCTGCTACTGAATAATGATGCCAAATAAGTTTTGCTAGAACCTATACTCTGGAGAAGAGTGCACAGTAGAGGCACAGAAACTCAAATGGACTAATTAGAGACATGGACTTTATTTCAAGTCAGATTCTTGACTCATCATAGAATTAAATATTTTATTCCCAAATCTTCCCATTAAAAAAAACAAACTAATACATTAGCAGTGTCCAGAATTCTCCAAGGAATGGCGCCAAAAGTCAGGGATCTTGCCTGTCCTTAACACTATTGTTGAATTGTTTTCTAATATGAAGTCATTAGTCTATTTATTTCTCTTACTTTTGTTTCTTTTGTATAAGGTGCCAGGCTCAGTGCTGGGAAGAAAAAGTTCAAAGATGAACAAGTTATGGTCTAAAGAGCTTATGGTTGTCATAACCACAGTTATAGGAATATGCAAGAGCATTATGCAAACTCTAAGGAGTGACATGTAATTCACTAATGGAATGGAAGAGAAGGAGAAGAGAAGATGAATTGAAGAGGTTACGAATCTTCAAGAATAAGTAGGTAACTAGGCCTAGAAGACAGCTTAAGGAAAGGAACCTATAAAAGAAGTAACAAACTGGTGCCAGAGAACAAGCTTTTGGTGTGCTGGAGGTTGTGAGGCAAGAGTACTGACAGGTTGGTGAAAATGGAGAGAGAAGCAGGAACCTGACTGTGGAGGACCACAGGTGCCATCAAGTCCCATCCAATTCCCAATTGTTATAGTTTGATTGTCCCCTCCAAAACGCATGTTGAAACTTAACCCCCAGTGTGGCAATATTGAAAGATGGGCCTTTAAGAAGTAATTGGGTCATGAATACTCTGTGCTTCTTTATAGATTAATCCATTTATAAATTAGGTGATCAATGGGTTAATGGATTAATGAGTTATCATGGGAGGGGAACCCGTAGCTTTATAAGAAGAGGAAGAAAGCCGGGATCGGTGGCTCAGCCTGTTATCCCGTGCCTTTGGGAGGCTGCGGTGAGTGGATTGCCTGAGCCCGCGGGTTCGAGACCCGCCTGGGCAGAGAGACCTCATCTCTACAATAAAAATAAAAAAATCAGCTGGGCGTGGTAGCGCATGCCTGTAATTCTGGCTACTCGGAAGGTTGAGGTGGAAGGATCGCCGGAGCCCAGCAGGTCGAGGCTGCGGTGGCCGGGAGTGGCCACTGCACTCTAGTCTGGGTGACAGAGTGAGACTCCAACTCAAAAAAAAAAAAAAACAAGAGGAAGAGAGAGGTCTGAGATAACACATTAGCTCACTTAGATCCCTCACCATGTAATTCCCTGTATCACAATGTGATGCCTCAGAGAGTCCCCACCAGCAAAAAGACTCTCACTAGATATGTACCCTGGACTTTGGACATCTTGGTCTTCATAATTGTAAGGAATACATTCCTTTTCTTTATAATTTTTCCGGTTTCAGATATCCTGTTATAAGCAACAGAAAACAGACTAAGACATTAATCTATCTTTTACCAAATTATGGAGGGTTTAACTTTTATATTCATCTTTCTAGAACCCAAATACAGCACAGACTCACCACTGTGTAAAAGCTTAATGGATACTGCTTGGTGTGATTCTCCACCTCCAGCTCTTTTTATTTTGCTGTTGTTGCTGTTGTTATTTTATTTGAAGAGGCAATTTTACTTTTTAGATAATACCACAGGTTAATTAATCATGTAAAATTGAATGGAAATTTTGAGTATATCAAGCAATGTCAAACATAGCTTTATTCTTTTTTAATGTCTTAGAAAACAAATTTTTTTGGCAACACAAATTAATTAACAGAAGTTAAACTCTATACTTGATTGAATGGTATCTCAGTGCTAAACCCTACTACAACTTGGCATGTATATTATGTAATCCACACAACTACCTCACCAAATAAAATTTTATCGTTACTTCAAGATGAGAGTCAGAGATGTAAAACAACTTCAATGATAGGAACATAAATAAACAGGAAAGTACTTCTATTTAGATTAATGCAAACAAGTTAATAGGTAGATGTTTTTCCCCTTCATTTCATGTTGTTTGAATTTCAATTATTAGATAGTTTCAGGAAATGTTTCACAAAAATTTTACTGACACTATATTTTATATTGCTTCAATTCTGATTTGGGATTTCTGGGGGGAAAAAAATCTCCATAAATCACTCCAAATATTTTGGATATACCTTTTGATTGAAGCTGCTTTAAATTGAGTTGAGAGAGGGAAACTTGCCTCTCCTTCTGTAGTTTTTGGAAGGCTTCTGCTCTCTTTGTGGTTAGACATGCCCTTGGCATTTTTCCCTTCCAGAGAGACTATCTGAATAGCAACATTCAGATTGTCAGAACTTCCTCCCTGTCTGGGGCTATAAAGTGGGAGTTTGTAATGTACAGTTTCCTATTGGGCTATAGTGATTACAGCAATAATCCACTGTCCATTCTAAACAGAAATGAATCAAAGAATAAATGGAGGATATCTCACCAAGACAGGAAAATAACAGTAGCCAAATGAGATGTATATTTGGAGAAAAAGTATGGAGGGCAATTGTATTCACACCTTGGGTTATTTATCTTTTCTAAGTCTTGTTTTTGCTAGAAAAGATAAAAACTACTCTAACCTTTTAGCATGTGGTTCAACATAGATCCAATTTTGAGCAATTCTTCCACTAAAGCATTTGAGCAAAGGGTTGTAAATAAAAACAAAAAATCTATTTTTAAACCTGTTAGTTAAAAATTTTCTTTCTCTTTAGTGATTTTCCCAATATGTTAACTAATGAATGATTAACTTCCCTTTGCCTCCCCTTTCGTTTTTCTATCTTTCCAGAAGTCTGTTCTCTTTGTCTCTTTTGCACTTGGACATTCCTGAAATTCCTCTACAGAGGAATACAGCCCCAAGTTTCAGAGCCTCAGCAGGAGGCCTACACTCCTCTCAAGACTAATGGAAGGGTGGAGCACACATGCATCCTTTTAGCCTTTTCAAGAGCACAATCTTTTCTGTTTTCCCCAGTGTTCAGGTTTGAGTCTCTAGTACACAAGTCCAAGACAGCAAAAAGTCTGACAGGCCTCCACTCTGTTGGAGCCTTACTATTCCTTCTTCCATCCGTCTTCTTCCTTCTTTGAAAGTTCAGACATGACTAGAAAGTAAGTCAGTTCTGTTGCCAGCTCCTTCACCTCCTTTCCTTCAAAATGCCTTTCTGGGACTTAGGATCTTTCTTTCACCATCAACATCATCTGATGCAGCTCAGCCAGTAATCTCATTCTCTCAAGTTCAAGGGAAGACCATTTGTAAAATAATTAAAACACATTATTGATAGATAATAATTATATATTAAAATTGTTTACTCTTCCTAAAGGAGTAAGTATATGGAATTTTGACAACTCTCAGAGCTGAAAGAAAAGGACCTTTTAAGAAGCAGCCATAGCCGGGCTCGGCGGCTCAGCCTGTAATCTCGCACATTTGGGAGGCTAAGGTGAGTGGATTGCCTAAGACCGCGGGTTTGAGACCCACCTGGGCAACTTGGCGAGACCTCATCTCTACAATAAATCAAAATGAGGCGGGCGTGGTAGCGCGCCTGTAGTTCCAGCTACTCGGAAGGCTGAGGTGGAAGGATCGCCCGAGCCCAGCAGGTCGAGGCAGCCGTGGCCGGGAGCGGACACTGCACTCCAGTCTGGGTGACGGAGTGAGTCTCCAACTCTGAAAAAAAAAAAAAAAAAAAAAAGAAGCAGCCATTTGCACCATAATCATTTATGTCCTTGCTCCAGGTAATGGCCTCCTCTGGCCCATGGTGGGTTTTGTCCTGCCAATCAAACACCTGACAGGCAAATGACTTCTTCCTGATTCTCCTTTAAGACAGAAAAGTGCCAATCTATTTTCTTCATTTCTGAAAGGACCAAGATGGAGTTGATATACCCAATGAGCAGTCATTTTGACATTGCTTAGCTCTGTCATGTTTTTTTAGCAGTTCACTTTAATTTACCATCTAATCACTAGCAAAGGACAGAACCAACTTCTCAGAGCCATAATAATCATGTCAATAATTGTTTTACAACCCCCTCCTTGGCTTGTTTTGTAAACAAGTTAACCTAATCAGCCCTCCATGACCTTCCAGACACAGACCCCATCAACATGGCAACAATCATGTGACTAACCCATTCATCTGCCTGCTCTCCATCACCTGACGTCAGTACCTGTGCTTACCTGTCCCCTTCGTGATAATGTGGAAAAGACCACCACCCAGTCACCTTAATGACTTGCCACCCATCAAAGGGAAGGTTTAAAAACATTCAACCTCAAGCAGTCATTGGCCATTGCTTTGTTAAACTTTGGTGTGTTCGTGTCGCTCTTTGAGCTATGGCTACCATGTTTCCTAGTTTTGACCTCCTCCCCACCTTGGGAAGATGAACCTCCTCTCTCTCTCTCTCTCATTTACTTTCTAAATAAGCTATATTTGCCAATCTAATTTCTGTGCAATTCTTTGCATCGTTTGCACAGCACTGGATCACACATTCCCCCAGTGGGTCCAACCTAATATTTTGGAGGTCCCTACTGGGATTTTAACCTAACAGTTTCTATATTGAATTTTTTTTCTTCTTTTTCTTTTTAGAGAAAATCAACTTTAAATAATCTGTTAACAGATATCATCTATTAATACCCTATACTTTTTTTGGCACAAAAGATGAAACATTTCAATCAAAAGTAGAATCCCAAAGTAACCATGGAGGAATATACTGCTCTTATCTTTAGGAAAGAATGAGAGATATTGTTTGAAATCTGGTATTTTATCATATAACATAACATCTCAGCATTAACTTTTGTTCCAAGTGGCTGCTGTCCAACATGTGTGTTTATATTGGCATCTCCTTTTGAATGTTTTAATAAACAATGATCACTCACTATAACTTTGCTTTTAGCATCTTCTAAAGGAGCTATGTGACATACTAACATTGCTTTTGTTACATATTAAGAACATTACTTTTCTTGTGAATAGAGTCTTAGATTTACAAAAAAGTCTTATACATTTAAGAATCTAAACTATATACATAATATAAAGTAATAATTTTATAGAACATTCATATACTTGTATTTTCTCTGTCTTATAAAAGGATATTCTTTTTTAGTGTATAACTTGAAATAACTTTTTTAAAAAAGATATGAGGGTATAATTAAGGGTTAGGTACATATGTAGTCAAAGTACAGGTAAAGTTTGGGCCTCCCTTTGGTCCACACTTTGCATGGTTTGAGATCAGGTACCCTTATTGATGTTGTGTGCCCCTTCCCTGGTAGTATCCCACTGCTGCCAATCCCTTTGGAAAATGTGGTACATATACACGATATAATATAATGCAACCATAAAGAAAAATAAAATTATGGACTTCACAGCAACTTGAATGGATTTAGTTTATAACACTCAGTGATCTATCACAGAAACAAAGATCTGAGTACCACATATACTGACTTATAAGCGGACCCTGAACATGTGTCACAAAGGATACATTTAAAAAATGTAGTTAGAATGCCTTAAGAATCATCACCTTTTGGTCATGATTAGTAAAAAAGAATGAAGAATGGGCATTAGATTGGTAACAAGCTGCTCAGTTTCTACATTCTGTTTTATTTTTTCCTGAGTGTGTCATTTAAAAAGATAGTTTAGTACTTAAAGGTAACAGGAATGCCAAAATCTAGTTCAACCTATTTCAGAGTGTCAGTAGTGGGTCCAAGTGATATCTAAGTTTGCGTATGAAATTATTCAGGGTACAGAAATTGAGAAATTAATTTATGCATCAATTTACTATGTACCTAATAAGGAGAAATTAATTTATGCATCAATTTACTATGTACCTAATAAGGACCAGACCCAGGATTCAGTATATTAAAATAGAGTATCTGTAATCTACACAGCAATCTTGGAATGTTGAAATTCTTGCTTTGATTTTGCAGATCGAAAAGGAGGTATGGAGATAAAACAACTGGCTTAAGGTAACAGAGTTCCCAGAGATTTGAAGCTTAATCATTGACTCTTAAACCCATGTTCTTGCCACTAAACCAGATTGTTTCCTTATAATTAAGAAAGATGTGTCCTTGCAAGAGTATTTGACTTTTTTCGAAAAAGGATCCACTTTGAGAATTGTAGATGTTGTTATCAGTCCTAGTTTATTCATGTTTGTTCTCTGACCTTAGTAGCTATAGCTTAATTATTCTTCTAAGTTATTGTGCCAAATTATACTCCAGGTAGCAATGTTTAAGTATTCTCCTTTTCCCATAGCCATGCTGTGGCAGAGATTGTTACTGGTTACCTATCCCATACCCAGTCTTCATTCTTTTCTTACTAATCAAAGACTGATAGTTTTTCAATGGTAAAGTATCCAACTTTAAAAAATATATTCTCCAGTTTTCTTTGGTAATTAGAAGTGGCCATATGACATAGTTCTGGTTAAGGAGATACGATCAGAATCTGTTGGAGATTTATAAGAACTCTTTCATCTGTCATATAGTTCCTGGCTCTAATTTGCTACTTTTATTCCTTTTAGATTGTTCTGGAGTACAGACATGAGGTTAGAGATAGAACAAGGATCTTGCATTTATTGGGTATTAGCATGAGGGTGAAAGACCTACAATAAGAATGATGTAACAGAAAAATAAAAGGATCCAGGGACTCAGGTAGAGCTGCTGCATTGGCTAAGAATCTCTGTACTACTGGTTAATAAGAAAAGCAAACATTTATTTAATAAAAATCATTGAACAGAAACATATATTAAGAAAAAAAGTATCATACTGACTCTTTTTTCAACTTCTTTGACAGGTTACTGATGTTAACAGATTATTTTTACATTTTATCTGAAATTTATAGATACTTTGATTTGAAGATATCAGAGTGTCTAAAATCACCATTTTTCCAAAAATGGATGCCTCTTTAACTTGGAAGTTTTAATTATATCAATACTTTCCATGCTAGTTTGGAAAAAAAATTAACAGTAGTTCCATAACAGATTCTTTAAAGCTCTTTTTCTCCTTTTATATTGATTGACCTTCTGCTTTCTGGTTCTATCTTATGGGGATACAATACTAAAATTTTCCATGATTTTAGTAATAAAACAAGTGAGGAGGAGAAATACTTTTGGAATGACAGTATAAGAAGCCCTTTAGTGCAACTATAGCTGGTAAAAATTATATGAAAAAATTAAAGTCTCTGGAAATTATCCTATGGGCATATAGAAAATTGACAAACATTAATTTAGGAAAAGCTATTCAATCTCAGAGGAGTGAGATTCTTTACCATTTGAGCCACATCCCATTCTCTTCCAACCCCAACTTCAGCACAGTATGGTGGAAGTTCTACTCTGACTTGTGCAACCAAGAAGGAAGTGTGACTCCTTCTTCCCCCAGCTCCTAGACTACAGTTACATTTTCTCTCAATGAGGAGTAGGCTACCAGCATTTCTCATCATCCTTTGTTCTGCATTGCAGAAAATCTATCCAGGCAACCGCTGAGGTCTGGGACTATTTTCTTTTACCAACTCCCATTCATAGTGTGAAGGATTGTCTTCTATGAGTTTGTTCATACAGCAGAGGTTTCACACTGAGAAAGGAAAGTCAAGAAGACCAAGAGCTACTGTCCTACCCAGTACCCTACTGACAAATCAAGGATATTATCTTGAGACAAGTGGTCCATTATGTAGATTCTGCTCAGGGAGAGAGGCAGACTGACTGTAAATACAGAAAGACCAATAGCTCAACCCATGTGCTCTGAGTTTATTTGAAACAGAGTGTGAGAAAGTTCAAGCCTAAGGATGCTGTGAATTAAAAAACAATTTTTTTCTGGTGTTGAGCAATTAAAGGAAGACTGATAGCTACATGAAAGCAATAACTAAAAGTGTAGATTATTTGGTTAGTTAGACATTTAACCAAAAGATTCAAGGAAAGAGACAGCGTAGAAGAGCCTTCCTGTGGTCTGACCAAGGTGCAGAGACTGGCCTCAAAGACTACTTCTGCAAAAAAGAGCAACAAACCGGGCTCAGTGGCTCAGCCTGTAATCCCGCACCTTTGGGAGACTGAGGTGACTGGATTGCCTGAGCCTGTGGGTTTGAGACCCACCTGGGCAGTGAGACCTCATTTCTACAATAAATCAGTCTGGGCGACAGAGTGAGACTCCAACTCAAAAAAAAAAAAGAGCAACAAGTGGCAATTATTAAATTTCAATAGCTGGGAAATTATAACTAGAATCAGAGCAGTTAGAAGCTGAGCATAGGTAAGGAAAGAGAACATCAAAGAGAACCCAGCTAAAACCATTGTTATCTCTCAGCAAGTGGGATGTAGGGTGACTGTGCAAATGCCCAAGGTTGTGCTATCTAAGGAGCAAATTCAGAGGATGCACATTGAAGTACAAGTAGAATTCACTGAAATAGTCTAGCAAATTCATGAAGCAACTAAACAAGCAAACAACTACAATAAGCTCCAGGTTGGTGAGAGGGTCAGTATCCAGAGTAGTTATGTTAAATTTTCAGTGAACTATTGTGAGTCATGCAAAGAAACAGGGAAGCGTAACTCATACATAGGAATAAAAACAGGTAACAGAAACTACCATTGAAAGGGCTCAAATGTTGGACTTAGCAAGGACTTCAAAGCAGCTATTATAAATATGTTCAAAGAAGGTATGGAAGCCATGCTTTTAAAATTAAAAGAAGATGTAATTAAAATGTTACATCAAGTACAGTTATCAGTAAAGAGATAGAAATGATAAAAAAGAAGTAAATGGCAGTTTAGGAGTGGAAAATTATAATAACTAAGACAAAAACTCACTAGAGAGGCTAAATGGTAGCTTTTAGTTGACAGAAGAAATAATGAACTTGAAAACAGATTAATAGAGTAAGCAATCTGAAGAAGAAAGATAAAAAAGAAAAAACTTCAGAGAAATGTGGAATGCCAACAAGTGTAATTAAAATACTGAAATCCAAGTAGAATGAGTACAAAGAGATCCACATTCAGATATATCATAGACAAAAGGTTGAAACAGCAAAGACAAAGAGAAAATCCTGAAAACAGCAAGAGAAAAATGACTCACCACAATCCTAATAGGATGAACAGCTAACTCATTATCAGAAACATTGAATACCAGAAGGCAGTGGGTTGACATATTCAAAGGACTTAGAAAAATATACTAAAGTCCAAATTTTATATCAAGAAACACTCTCTTTCAAAACTATGTCTAAAATGTCTAAAAGACATTTTCATATGCACAAAAATGGGATAATTTTTTGCTATTTAGATCTTCTTTGCAAGGCATATTTAAAGGAAGTTTTTCAGGCTGAACTCAAGTGACATCAGACAGTAATATAAATCCACATGGAAAAGAGTGTTGGTAAAAGTAGTTATATAGGTAATTATAAAGACACTATAGTTCAATGTTTTCCTATCTTATTCTCTTAATAGATTTAAAAATAAGTTGCATCATATGTATGCAATTATTTTGTTGAGCCTATAATATATAGAAATGCAATAGATTTGGCAAATAACAAGGGGATAAAAGGAAGCAAAGTTGTACTGGAGTAAGAAAATAACAACAGATAGTAACTAAAATCTACAAGAAGAAATGAAGAAAACCAGAAATGGTAAATGAGAAGGTTAATATAACAAACTCTATAAATATATAATAGCTCTCCTTACTTCTTTAGCTTGTTTAGAAGACATCAAATTATAAAAAGTAACAATTATAACAATATGCTATATACACATAATATGTATAACAATAATAGCAAAAAAGGAGAAACATGCATGTGTTTATTTTTTTGAAGCATTTTTTAGTAGTAAAATTTTTATATGTCACTGAAATTAAGTATAATACATCTGAGGTATAATCTGGTAAATTAAGATGTATATTGTAAATTCAGGAGCAGCCACTAAGAAAGTAACACAAAGGCTAGATTCAGTGGCTCATGCCTATAATCCCAACACTGTGGGAGGCCAAGGCAGAAGGACTGCTTGAACCCAGAAGTTTAAGACTAGTCTAGGCAACACAGCGAGACCTTGTCTCTACAAAAATTTTAAAAAAAAATTAGCCAGGTGTGGTGGCATGCACCTGTAGTCCAAGCTACTTTAGAGGCTGAGGTAGCCCAGGAGATAGAGATTGTGATAAGTCATGATTGTACCACTGCACTCCAGACTGGGTGACAAAGTGAGACCCTGACTCAAAAAAAAGAAATTAACTCAAAAAGTCGGATAAAAAAATTATACACTTTCAGCTGCTTAAATAACATACAATTGTATAAAATAAAAATTATAATAATATATTTTTGGATTTGTAACATAGTTATAATATGCATAACAATAATAACATGAAAAAGGAGAAGAATGAATAGGGCTATATATGAGTACATTTCTATATCTCACTGAAATTTAATATAACTCTAAAATAGTTTTTAATAAGTTAATATGTATAAGTTTACACAAACCATTTAAAAATTTACTTGAAAAATTCGACAGCACACATACTAACAACATAGTGAAATAATGAAAAAAATAGATTAAAACTACAATTAAAATGTTACTTTATTTCTTTCTTTTTCATTAAATTAAATTAATGAAAAAGAAAGGAATAAAGTAGGAACAGAAGACTATAACAAATATGAACAGATAAACGAAAAGTAAAGTAGCAAATACAAATTCATCCAGTAATTACACACAAATAATAACATTAAGTGTAAATGCACTAAATAATCCAATCAAAAGCTGGAGATTGTGAGTTCAGATTAAAACTACAACAAAAATATCCAGTTATATGTTGTCTACAAAAGTCATATTTTGAATTCAAAGATTTAAAAAGATTGGAAGTAAAAAATTAGAAGAAGATGTACCATACAAATCGAAACCATAAGAGAGCTGGAGTGACTTATACTATTATTGGACAAGTGACTTATATTTTAAATGTTATTAGATATAAAAGAACATTTTATCATAAAATTATCAATCTAGCAGGAGTATTTAGTTATTGACATATATGTACATAGCAACAGTATCCCAAAATTCAGAAAACAAAATCTGATAAAACAGAAGATGAAATAGAATATTGAACAAAAATAGTTCAATAGTACACTTTCAATAGTGGATAGAAATATTAGGCAGAATATCAACAAGGATATAGAAGACTAGAACAATAGTATAAATGAACTAAACCTAACAGAAATCTCTGAAACATGCTATCCAGCAACAACAGAATACACATTTTTATGAAGCATACATGGACATTTCTCCAGGACAGTTTGTAAATTAGGCCATAAAACAAGACTAATTAACGTAAAAGAATTTAAATCATATAAAATATGTCTTCAACTGCCATGGAATATAATTAGAAATTAGTAATAGAAGGGAATTTGGGAAGTTCAGAATTACTTGAAATTGAACAATCCACTTCTAAATAACCAATGGGTCAAAAAGGAAGTCACATGGAAAATTAGGAAATAATCTAAGATGAATGAAAGTAAAGATACAACATATCAAGGCATGTAAATGCAACTACAGTAGTGTTTAGAGGAAAATTTATCCCTGTAAATGCCTATTTGAAAAGAAAGATTTCAAATTAATTCTAAACTTCCACTTTAAGATGCACTAGAAAAGAAAAGCAAACAAAACCTAAAGTCAATAGAAAGAAGGAAATAGAGAATAGAATAGAAATTAATGAAATAGATAATGAAATTATAATAGGGAAAATCAATGAAACCAAAAGATGGGTTTGAAAAGATCAACAAAATTGACAGACTAACCAAGAAAAAGATAAAAGACTCAAATTACTAAAATCAGGAATGAAAGAAAAGACATCACTACTGACCTTATCAAAATAAAAAGGATTAAAAGAGAATACTATAAAGAACTATATGTCAATATGTTAGGTAATTTGTATAAAATAGCGAAACTCCTTCAAAAGGCACAAACTATTAAAACTTACTCAAGAAGAAAGAGAAAAATTGAAACAGATTTATAAGTCAAAGAGACTGAATTAGCAATTTTAAAACTTCCCACAAAGAAAAGTGTTGGCCCACATGGCTTTACAGGTGAATTCTACTAAACATTTACATAAGTAACATCAATTCTTCACAAACTATTTTAAAAAGTAGAAATGGAGTGCTATAGACTAAATTTCATATGTTAAATTCTAACAAAATTCCTGTGTTAAATTCCAAGACCCAATGTAATAGTGTCAGGACATGGAGCCATTAGAGTGTGATTAGGTCATGAGGGTGGAGCTCTTATGAATGGGATTAGTTTCCTTATAAAAGCAGTGGCAGAGAACCCCCTCACCCCTTCCATTATGTGAAGTTAAAGTGAGAAGGCAGCTGTATATAAATGAGGAAGTGGGCTGGCACTAAACACCTGATTTACTAGCTTTTATCTTGGACTTTCTAGCCTCCAGAACTTTCAGAAATAAATTTATATTGCTTCTAAGTCATCTAGTCTATGATATTTTGTTGCAGCTATTTAAATAGACAAAGACTAGGAAGGAACACTTTCTAAACTGGTACTAAACACTATTAGCCACTAGGCAAATCAAACCCATCATGAAATATTACTTTCTACCCACAATGATGACTAAAATTAAAAAGGCAGTTAATAACAATTATTGGCAAGAGTGTTGAAAAAATTGGAACTCCCTAATATTGCTGGTGGAAATGTAAAATGGTGCATCCGCTTTGGAAAACAAAAGCCACTTTGGAAATTCTACCACAACGTATTGTTAGGGCAAAATATACTGCAGATTTGTTAAAAAGTGGCATGACCAATTTTATTTGAGCTATTACAGTAAGGAAGAGAACTTCAACATAGAACTGAACTAAACTCAAAATACAGCAGATATAGATAAGATTAGTAGCCAATGAGCAGATGAGAAGGTCAGTAGAAAGGAAATTATTAAGCAGAATTTGGTGAAACAAAGGAGGAGGAGGGAGATCCTTGTAAGGTGGCTTAAGTGAATTGTTAAATATAGGCCAACTTAGATATCAAGGGTGGGGAATGAAGACCTTGATTAGCTATGAAATTTCTTGCTTAACTGATTTAGCAGGATTCTTCACAAAAACTGAAATGGCAGACAAGAGTGGCAGACCAAGAAGGCACAGTTGGGTCAAGCAGAGAATCTGTCAGTACATGCTCAAGAGAAAGAAAAATATATCCACATAAAATTTTGTACATGAAAGTTCTTGGAAGCATTATTTTTAGTAGCCAGTTGATAAATTAATTCAGTTGATGAGTGCATAAATGTGGCTTATCTACACAATGGAATATTATTTTCCAATAAAGAGTAATAAAGTTATAACAGGATTAAACCTTGAAAACATTATGCTCAAAGAAGCCAGTCACAAAGGACAACATACTTAATGATTTCATTTATTTGAAATATCCAGAACTGGCAAATTTATAGAAACAAAGTAGGTTAGTGGTTGACTAAGTCTGTGAACTGGGGAGGTAGAGTTGGGGAACTGACTGCTAATGGTACAGGAATTTTTTGGGGGGAGAGGCTAAGGAAATGTCTGAAATTCATTGTGATGATGGTTGTACAACTCTGGGAATTTACTAAAAACCATGAAATTGTATATTTTAAATGAATGAATTGTATAGTATGTGAATTATATCTCAATAAAACTGTTTCAAAAATCCTTAAGAAAACTGGCTGCTAAAGCATTTTAAATGATTGCATGGCTTTTTCCCCTGTTTAACATATATTGATAGAATTTTCTCAGCTCATGACTGATATCCTGTAATAAAGTAGAAATAAAAAGAAATAAAAAGAAACACAGATCAAAAGAACTACTGGTAGTTCACCTAGTAAATGTGAAATACTGATATCTTGTTTATCTTGTCAATTATGCAGACATGATGGAATGCATCCTAAGCAGGGGATCTTAGAGATCTATTCAATCCATGCTTCTTCCTGTTTTTTTAACCATATGGAAAGTATGAGACCTTGTGAGATAAAGTAACTTACCATAGCTCCGTGAATTAGAACCTGAACCAGGTCCTTTGCTTCTTTATTAGAACCAGGATGGGGCCTCTTTATTAGTTCATATTATTATTATAGTCATGACTCATCACATTTAATTCCTCATTATATATTTGTGCTTGGATTCATCCAAATTCAAAGTACATGTGTCTAAAAGTCAACAACATCACAAATAACAGGATTTAGTCTCCCTCTGCTTTATTTTCTGATGCAAGATTTCTTATTGTTATGGACTGAGTGCTTATGTTCCTTCCAAACTCATATGTTGGAAATGTGATGATACTAGGAGTTAGGGCCTTTAAGAAGTAATTAGGTCAGGAGGACAAATGAAATTAGTGCCCTTATGAAAGGGATTCTAGAGACCTCTCTCACTCTCTTCCTACTATATGAGGCTATAATGAGCAGTTGGCAGCCACAACCTGAAAATGAGCCTTCACCAGAAACTGACCAGCTTGGCCCCCTGACCTCAGACTTCCAGCCTCTAGAACTATGAGAAATAAACTTCTGTTCTCTATAAGCTACTCAGTCTATGGTATTTGTCATAGCAACCTAAACTGGCTAAGACACCTATCATGTCAATAAAGCCACAACATACATTCCTGCACTCATTTATTTTATTTAAAAAAACATTATTGAGCCCATGCTATTTGCCAACTGCAGTGCTCTGCAATTGCTGTTCTCTGCATGGGACCATAAAAAAATACATAAAAATTTACTCTATAACCTGAGATACTAAGGTGAAAACAAAACATTACACGATAATGTGATAATAATGAAAAGAGATCACTAAGTGATGTGAGAATATAGAATAGGAGTCAAGTAACTTTATTTAAAGGTAAGACTTGTTTCTAAGAGAGTTAACAGGTAGAGAAGGCAGAAAAATGTTCTAAGGAGAAGAAACAGCAGTGCAAAGGGACAAAGTTATGTTCGAAAAATAGTCAGAAATGCAGTACAGGGGAGGGGAGGGGTGTGGGGAAGTACTTGAAGAGAAGTTATCAGTTTTTTAAACAATTAAAACACAAAAAACTGAGTATCACATGTTCTTGCGCATAAGTGAACCTTGAACAATTATCATAATACTATAAGAAAGGGATTGGCAGTATCAGGAAACTGCCCAGGTGGCGGGGGGTGGAGATTGGTAGTAGTGGGAATCTATGGGGGAAGGGGGGAGCACAACTCATCAAGTGTACCTGCATAACGAACATTTGTATACCTAACATTTGTATACCTATAACCCACATCTTTAAAGCAAAAAAAAAAAAAAATTAAAATAATAAAAATAAAACTTCATAAACAAGTAGAAAAAGGCATACATCTAAAGGTAGCCCCTGGTGAATTTTCACAAAGAGAACAGACGCATGTAGCCAGCAGACAGAATAAGAACCAGAATGTACCAGCATCCCTGGAATCCCCCCCCATCTTCCTGAGACTACCTTCCTGCAAAATTAACCACAATTCTATTAAAAATTTCAAAAAGTGAATGACACAATCAGTGTAGAACATCAACCAAAAGAAAAAGGGAGTAATGGAGTAGGAGAAAAAAATTTAAGAAGTTATTGGAATAGTCTAGGTAGGAGACAAGAATTTCAAGTAAAGTAATTCCAGCACAGATTACTAGAATAAGAAAAATTAGAGAAATATTTAAGGGCAATGTTTCTCAAAACTGACTGCATCAGAATTATTTAGGAGCTTTAAACAAAAATTGACCTAATACCCACTGATTTTTAAGATTGGAGTACCAGGAATAAGCATATTAATAGCTCTCCTAAGTTTCTCAAGTGCAAACAAGTTTAGAAACCACTTACTTCAGAAACAGAACACAGGTCATAGAGACAAATTAACTGTAGGAAATAAGGAAAAGAGATAAGTCAATGGAAACCAGAGAATTTTTGCCTTGGGCAGCTGGGATTGTGAGAACAAGCAAGTTGTTGACTTTTGAGGCAACTCTGGAGCATTACCCCTAAATAGTTGATAAGGCATTGACATTATTAGCCTTGAATTAGAAGTGGATTGTGATGAAGATTTGGGAAATTTTAAATATGTGCAGTAATTGATCCAGTTGTATTGAAAAGATTATTTATTTATTTGAACCATTCCTCAATTTCATTGGTTTGAATGACTGAGAAGTGACCGCATGTGTTTAGCTATTTTGAACTGTCTTTACTCCTCCATCCACATAGAATGTCACGTGACTAAAGAGTTTAGCAAGTTCAGATTTCTGTGTCATCTTTTATTATAATTAATGGTTATTAATATAATTAATCATCTGAATTCATTTTCTCCTGTTATAATCTGTTCCTAGTGTTATAAGATGAAAGGGGAGGTAATTGGAACAAAATATCAGTGTTTCAGCATTGTTCTACATACAGATACACTTTAACTTGAACTATTGGTGACTGTATAATTAAGCAGTAGGATATGATAGACAACTGCTTTTCTATATGTAATGAATGAATATTAACAACTCACCTTACAGGAAAAGATTTTAAGAAAGGCTCCAAATAGGAAAGACAAGAATTTCTTTGTCTCTTTGGTATGTGACCTGGAGGCTTTTTCAATTTCACAAACATGCTTTGTTTATCCATTTAGAATTAAAGTAACACTATAATGAATACAATTACAAAGAAAAATATTGCAGTTCACTTCCAGATATTTTTGCTTTAAGGATGTGTTAAGATATTTGAATAAGATTATAGACCTAGCCCTAGAACTCTTCATTTGTTGGTTTATACTGAAAAACTAAACACTGATTTGGAGAATTTTTCTGTTTCATTTTTTATTGCTAAGCCAATAAAAAAAGAGACTTTAGAATTAGAAGACCTGCTGTACCACATCTGACAGGGTGGGTCTGTAGTTTGTCTAGTGAGAATGGTGCTCCAACTTACGATACATGAACTTGGTAGAAATAAAAAGGCCCTGACTAACAAGGTATTAATTCAGTTCCCTATCCAGTTAGGGAGTCTATATTAAACACTAAGAAATGACCTTGTAGATATTGGTATTGCCCCTGCCATAGCTGATATAGTCCTAAAAAATAAGGAGAGACTTTCTGAGGGGCTTCTGTGAAAGCTTTCCTTGTTTTCAAAAATAAGATGTGGAATAAATAGTATCTCTTTTTAAGTTAAATATGTATGTGGAATAACAGGTTAGGAAATTCAACAAGTCTCTTCTGACCATATATGGATGTAGCCAAAGACAAAGACAAATATGACACTTGCAGAGCTGAAAGATAAAAATAATTTGGGTAATTGGGGTTGCTTAATGTAACAAACCTGAAAGTGGCCTTATCTCTGGACTTATTATGTGAGACAGTAAATTTCCCTTACTGAGTCAGTTGAATTCTATTATTTTCAGATGTTGGAATTCAAACTGAATCAATGTCTTCAACTTCTAGTGGATTTTCTTCACAATTTAGTGTGACATGATATTTTACCTGTGCTCAATACATCTTTCACTAAGAATAATCATCTGAAATAATAATACAAACACTAAGATTATAATTTTATTTTTTTCAAGGTTTTTCTTCAAACAAATTTTTGGGTTCATTTTTGTTTTGCTTCTTTATATAGTTTTACGTGTGTGTTAAAGTGGATTTATATGGGTTTAGTAATAAACTAATTATTTAAGCCCAGATATATCATTAGGATAAATGTTACCATTTCTAAGGTGAATTATCAATAATTACATTTCACTGGGCTCATTAATTCCCTGTGTATTAATAGTGAAAAATAAAAAGCTCCAGCTTAAATCTATCCATTTCTGTCTTAGCTCTGTGATTCTATAGCATTCTGTGCATACTTCTAGCCTAATGCTTTTTACCAAGGCCTCTATGTTCCCCAACTCTAAGGGCACTTAAACACTACGGTTTTTGAATGGCAGTGTACGTCCAACCCCAAGTGAGATAGGAATTAAGCAGAACTAGTTTCCTAAGATAAACAACAAAGTTCACTTCTCAGAACAGGTGACGGAGACGGTTTCTCTAGATTAGTGAATATTCTGGTTTTCTGAAACTCCACAGAGAAAAACAGTACGTGGTTGAGAAATGGTTAGAACCAGCTAGAACCAAGATAGCAACTAATTTGCCTGCTACCCAACCTTGCCTCTCATTATATGTTCATTATAATTTAATTAACATGCTAGATAATACACCCTCCAGTGCCATGGCACTTGCTCATTTACAGCAACAAACTGGTTAGACCTCAGTTCTTAGAAATCTTCACCACTTTCATAGGAAACCCATAAATAATCCACTCCTTGCTTAGCAGATAATCAAGAGATAACTATAAAAAAAAAACAACCCAAAACTCAACAATGTTCAACTGTCATTCTTCCTTTAGATCAGCTCAGGCTGCTCTCTGTCATTTCAATAAACTTACTTTCATTTTCTAAGTGAACCTCCAGCAAAATATACAGGGGCTTCTCTGCCTACAGTGTAGCCTTCTTTCTGTTCCTCTATTCTTTTAATAAGCTTACTTTCACTTAACTTTGGTGGGTAGCTTTTGAATTCTTTTTTTGAGTTGGAGTCTCACTCCATCGCCCAGGCTGGAGTGCAATAGCACATTCATGGCCACCCCAACCGTCGACCTCCTGGACTCTGGCAATCCTTCTGCCTCAACCTTCCAAGTAGCCAGAACTACAGGCGTGAGCTACCACATCCACTAATTTTTTTGATTTCGTGTAGAGACTAGGTCTCACCAAGTTGCCCGGGCTGGTCTTGAACCCGCGGGCTCAGGCAATCCACTCACCTGCCTCCCAGAGTTCTGGGATTATAGGCTTGAGAGCTCTTGAATTCTTTCCTGCATGAAGCCAAGAATCCACTTGACCTCTCTGGCTGTACCCCAACTTTAGGGTCCCCATCCTGTGTCATAATGGGCATCATTCATATAGGCTGCAATGTGAAAGTACCCTGGAGTTGTGCAACATGGTTGCTCTGTATATATAAGTAAACCACAACTATTGATTAAGTTGTCTGTGTGCCCACCAGAGAGAAAGCAACTTGAGAACAAGAGTCATGTCATGTTCAACTTTGCATCCCAATCACTTGCAAACTGCCTGGCATATTAGTAGCACTGAATATGTGTTTACTGCATGAGTAATAGGCAAATGCACTTGATTTATGCCATACTTCCCTGAAAAGTAGCTATTTTATAAAGTGTAGCATGTGATTCTGATGTTTTCCGCTATCTTTTGTTTTTACCCCAAAACTTAGTGTCATCAAACAAGAGCCGTTTTACCATATCATATGATTTTGGAGGCTAGGAGTTAGGCAGGATTCAGCTGAATCATTCTTTGTTTTCATATGTCATCAACTGAGGTTAGCAGGTAGCTAGTTTTGTTGGGAGGGCCCAAAATAGTTTCATTCACAAACACAGGCTCTTGTGTTTGGCCAGCATTGCTTCCTCTGTCAACATAGTCTTTCTACATTAGCCTGTCTCTACATGACAGCAGGGTGGTGCCTGTCTCTATAAGATAGCAGGATGGTCTTGGGGTAGTTGAACGTCTCATGTGGCAGCTTGTGACTTTAAGAGCAAGTGCTGAAAAAGGCCAAGACAGAAGCTGCAAGGTGGACTTCCACAGCATTTTGTTGGTCAGCAAAAGCTAAGGTGGGCTAAGACTCAGAAGAAATAGAATAGACTCTACGTCTCACTGCAGGGGGAAAAGCAAAGAATTTTCAGTTATTGTTAATCTACCACAGATAATGGCAAAAAATCTCTATTTTTCACAAAAGAGGTAAAATACATTGATAAGTAACGATATTAAGAATATTTATCTGTTTCATGACTTCAACTAAGACTGATACCTTTTCAGCCAAATGTCCCAAATCATGTACATCTATATCAACAGCTGTGTGACCATAAAATTTAGAGCACAAATAAGGAAAAAAGAGCTTAGTGATCTTTAAGGTCAATTTCGCCACTAGAAGTTTTTTGAAAATTAATCTAAAAGTTTAAAATATGTTTTATGCATTTTGTTAAATAATGTTGGAGACAGGGTGCACATTTCATAAACAGTTTCATTAAAATTCAAGGGAGAATGTCAAAGATAATCTCTCACTGTCTATATATGGGAATTTTAAGATGTACTTTTGGGAATCTTTGATTTTTACATATTTTCTGGCTAAAAATATTACAGCAATGCTCTAGAGAGTCAAGAGTATGCTCTTGTTGGTTCATTTGTTTCTATTAAAATGGTTCAAATATGACTTTCTAAGGGTAATTTTACCCTCCCCTATATACTCCCCTAACTCACCTTAAAGTGGCTCTGTGGTGGTCTTCTAGTTCAGGCTTTATACTTGTCTTTAGCCTAGAATGTTAATCCACTCACAGCTTGCTTGCTAAAGCCCAAACTTAACTGCCATCAGAATGCAGCTGCATTTCAGCTACTTGTAAGGAAGCATAATCCCTCTGCTACTCAATACCTTCAAAAGCTCAACTGGAAAAGAATATTTGTAAAAGACATCCTGGAAAACACCCATCCTATCATCTAGAAACTCACAGCTCCCCTTGGTTAGACAGTCTTGGGATTACAGGTCTTAGAATGTGTCATATTGAACTCTGACAGATCTGCCTATCACAAGAGACAATCTTACAAACTCCTTGCAACAAACTAAGAATGCTGACTGTGTGATGCAAGGTTCACAGTATGAGTAGCAGATAAAGAATTCCTTTTGGTTTGCGTATCAGGATTAGTTGTGCTATCATAAGTGACTGGTTTGTTTTTGCTTTACGGACACTCTGAATCATATAAGTGGTCAAGTTTCTTTCTTCAGCTGGCTGTTAAGCTTCCAGGCAAACAGCCCTACTCTAGCAAATGTAGTGTAAGAAACTTCATGGCATTAGAGAATCTGCATTGCGGTAATAACTCCTGGTCTCACTTAGTTTTTCTAGTCCTATTTCCCTTTGCCCGGTATTGCTTAATTTTAAAAACATGCATTATCTTGCTATGTCTTATGTGTATCTATGACTTCCTTTAAAACATTTTGAGAGTAAGAATTGTGTACACATGAAGAAAAATTCAAATGAACAGGTATTAGGGAAAAGAAAAAATTGTTGGCCTATTATTTTTATCTGCCCTGGGATAAGGTAGCCACCTCTAGATTTTAATTTAAAACCTCTAGTAAATAGCTTTCTTTATCCTTCTGTAAATAGCAATAGCAATGCCTATGGGTGACTCACAGAGAGAGACTCTATTACACAATGTTGCAACTACAGAGACTTAGCAAGTTTAGGGTATAAGGAGGACACCCCACCCCATTCCCAAGTCCCAAATCTTATTGTGATTTGCTGGGCTTGCAGAGGGTACGTCTGGTTCTGCTGCTTGGACCTGAGGCAATAGATTCCTGGCACAGGGACTTTACCACAGAAACAGTGCTTGAACTTGTCGTTATGTATGGTGAAAATAGTACTAACATATAGTATATGTTAGTTATATATATTTTTGTGCATAATATATATTATGGTGGTTTTATAGATTTTAAAATACATAGAGAGACATACATACATAAGACACATGCAAAGTAAATATAATTTTTGAGCTTATATGACTAGCTAGTCATAATTTTTATATCATTTCTATGAAAAAATGTATCCCATGTGCCCCCACTAGTAAACTTCTTGAGCAAAATTTAATCATGAGTTGGGAACTTTCTTTGCCTATATTTGTTCTTATATTGAATATGAATTACGGGATGGGAAAATTAACAGGCTACATATTCATTTAATGCAAAATAGGAGGGATAATCGATATTGTAAAGGATGCCATTTGTAGTTACTTAGTAAAGGTATTTTTCTGCTTGATATTTGGCATTTGTGTTTTTTTACAAAACTCTAAAATACAAATCCTTATTTGTAGTTATTTTTGTAGAGTTTGACAAGTGAAGTTAATACTGCATTAAATTATATTTGGAACTACACGTAAACAAGTAAAAACAACAACAAAAACAGAAATGATTTTTTAAAAATAAAATTCATGAGGAGAGTAAAAACTTCCAGAGAAATGACTCTTAGCTATGTTGGTTACATTGAACAGAGAATGTAATCAAGTCAATGTCTCTTCTTCATATGATAACCCTGCTGGCATTATGTCAACTTCTCCGCCACTCATGAGATAAAGGTGAAAATTCAGAAAGGCCTGTAACAGTTCTCAAAAGGTAAGACTCTGGAGCAATGAGGAGAGGGGATAGCGGAGCACAGCAGTGGGTTTCTGGGTATATATGAGGAAGTTTGTGTGTGTGTGTGTGTGTGTGTGTGTGTGTGTGTGTGTGTGTGTGTGTGTGGTGTGTGTGTGTGTGCCAGAGAGAGACACAGAGAAAGAAACAGGGACAGAAACAGAGAGAACAGAAGATTCTCAGACTCTCTCAGGTAGAGTCTGAAGTAAAAAATTATATATTAACCTTCTATTGGCAGGGTTTTTTTTTTTCTTTCTTTTTTTCACAATTCAGGGTTAGTTATACAAATGTTCATTATGCAGGTACCCTTGTTGATGAGGTGTGCCTCTCCCTCCCCTGGCAGTTCCCCTCAACTGCCAGTCCAACTCCCCCTCCCCTGGCAGTTTCCCACTACTATGTTGGCAGGGTATCATCCTAAGAAATCCAGAGTAAGGGAAAAAGCAAAGTGAAACAGAGAAGAAGGCGGGAGAACAAAAATGAGGAGTTTGGTGCCAGGTTGCTCACAACTTCACAAGAGGTAAACTGCTTTGTCTAGTGGGACAGGTTCTGAAAGGCCATATACTATATCTCAGAGGAGTCCCTTGCAGGAGGAGAAAGGACAGACCATTCATCTGCTGATTCTTTACATTTTTGTATGTCTTGTGAGTCTGTCCCATGGCATAAAATTACCCCTGAGCCCTCGCCTTGTGCTGCTGGACAGCACTAGGCCACCCCATGGTGACAGTGACCTGTAAAGAGCTTCTCAGTGAGTGGCAATAAAGACAGCAGGAACTTTATGCCTGCAGGGAATGGTATGAACTATCTTTAGAGTCACTCTGGCCAGGGAGAACACAGAACTAAACTAATCTGGGGTCAGCCATAAACTGAGATCAGTTAAACATATCTCAGCTAATCCCTACTCTTAAATTTTGCATAACCACCACCAACAATATCATTTATTTAATGCTTACACTTATTTTCTGCTTATTGTACTCCAGGTTTCATTCTAAGCATTCTATTTACATTGTGTCTTCTAATGTTCAAACATATGTAAGAAAGGTGTTACTGTTATATCTATTTCATAGATAAGTAAACTGAGGCATCGAAGGTGGAAGATGAAGTTGGGAGAGCTGCTTAATACATCTTGATCATCAAACTTCTAAGGCTAACTAGACCAAAATTTTACAAAGCAAATTAAATCTACTAAATAAGGAATATACTTTAATTTGGTGACTTCTCAATAGTGGACTCTAAATGTTTTATAACAACTTTATGAACAACAATTAATTTACCAAAACAACCTCCAATTGAATAGATTTTTAGGCAGTTTTACAATCAGTGTCTCCTCTTTTGCATTTATTCTCTTTTTAAATGTCATCCTTTTGATGATTTCACTGCAATTTAGTGTCTTTAGAAGAAAAAAGGAAGCCAGAGAATAACTTCAGGAAACATTCATTCATTAGCAGATCCCTGAAATGGTTGAATACAAAAAGTAATTTAAAGAAAATTCCTAGGAAAGCTAAAATCTTATCTACCTATCATCTTCTCATTTTCCATTATCCCAAATAATTTAGCATTGGGTAGGACCAGTTTAGAAACATTTGATTGGAAATTATGCATTCTGACCATTTCTTAGTAGTTTTAGAAAGAATGAACCACTATGCTAAGATGAGCCAGTATGTTTTTCTAGGACGGTAAGCTTATAAAAAAAAAAAAAGAATGAAAGAAAGAAAGAAAGAAAGAAAAAAAGAAAGAAAGAAAGAAAGAAAGAATGAACTGCTATGGATAACTTAGCAGCCAACTTAAAACCAAACACCATGAGCTGAGTCAATTATCTTATTGGCAATCAATTGATTAATTAAGTGGGTGCAGTTGGTGTTATGATTAATAATAGGTCACTTGATTATGCATTTTGTGCACAAGAAAATTTCACATATTGACCTTGAAAGAAAACAGTCTAATAATCTTGAGGGTAGTCTTAATGTAATTATTACCATCTGGGCCTCCCATTGACTCCCCCCCCCCATTTCCAATACTGTTAGCAGCAACATTCTTGATTCTGTTATTGAGGATGCTTTGGAATAATAGTGACCTCACAAGAATGATTAATGACTGTTAATCAGAGAATGGGGGGAGAGGCTTCCAAGCCTCAATTCAAGCACTGAATATAATTAGCATATTCACTTTTCAGAAGCCAGTCACTCATTGTAGTTTGTGCTGTTGTTCCTTGACCAAAACTTGTGAGTAATTATTTCACATCCCTTTATTTATTATCATGACCTCTTAATACTAAGCATGGTTTTAATTTTGGGAGAAGACTGCCTGTTGTGTGACTTCTTAGGGTCTGTGCTTTTGATGTTGGATAATTTGTCCTTAGTAATAGTCTAATTATCCCACTGAAGGAGATGTTTTGTTTTCAAGGGGATTATTCATGGCCTAAATCGTGTATCTAAAAGCTTCCAAGTAATAAAAGAGATGATTAAAATTCTAAATCATCTTGCCTAACTACTAACTAAAAGCCAGGAGTGTTGGTGTTATTTTGGTGACCAAAATTCTATTACATTCTTTTTGTAGAACTGAGTAAATGAAGGGGTAGGGTCTGTTTTGATTTCATCTAAAATGGCTTTTATAGCCCTTAGAAAACTGGAAATCTGCTTCATGCTTAACATCTCTTTCCACAACAATTTAGGTACATCCTCTTTTTTACTTGTCATTGAAAAATTTCAGTGTTTATTTTTTCCAAACTTCAAAATGATGAAGACCCTCAGTATCTTCTATGATGAAATATGTTCCAATACAATTCTATATTGTTGATCTATTACTTTTATATTCAGTCTTAATGATCCTAGTAATTTAGTCTCAACTTTAGTTCTTAATAAGTAATACATAATAGTTAATCGGATATCCAAACTCTGGTGAGTTGGAAATGTCCCACTTTTTGGGAAACATTTTTAGTCATTTCTCTTCCCTATTTTGCACTTAGCAAGGAAAAAAATTTCTTGATGTCAGGCTGTAGTCTCTATCTCCCTTCCCCCTCCCTCCATCTTCCCACCTAGAGTTAACACAAGATGGAAACAAAAGAAAAACAATGAATGCCAAAGAAGGACTAGAAGTAAGTATCTGGGGCAGGAAAAATGTTGAAATAATAACATGATGGAACAATGAGGAATTAAAGAAGATGGCAAACACAACCATGTCTTCTAAAGAGTTTTCTGTAGCACCACAATGAAAGTCCTGCCAAAGTCTCTGATTCTGTCCCCTAGACCATCCCAGATGGAAATCTAGCTTGCTCTTGAAGGTGGGAGATTTCCATACTTGCCTTCATGAGTATGTTTCTGGGCTTTGCTTATCTCTCTGTCCTCATCTAAACTTAGAGCCCACTGTTACCCTTCAAAGTTATCCTTGTATTTCCCTAGGTGTTATATGGAATAGTTAATCGATATTTATGTCATAAAAGTTCCTTCAAGCCCAGGGCAGTGACTAAGTTAGCTCTCAGATATTTTCTAATTAAGATAGTCATATTTTCAAATAAAATAATTCTAGGCCTTCTGGTCTAGGTCTCTGTACAGTCAACATAGCTGTCATTATGTAGCAAATTACAATATAAAAGTAATATGACTTCCAATATTAGTCAGTCAAATATTAGGCAAAGTCCATCAGGTATTGTGCCATTTTAACCCATGAGCAATATCTTTTAATATTTTGTTCCTTTATTCTGAAAATATGGAAAAAATCTTTCTCATAGTTTTATTTCCAAATGGCCCAAATACTCCTGTTCAAATAAATAACCCTAGGTTTTTTGTTTTGATTTTTTGTATTTTTTTGAGTTGGGTGTCACTCTGTAGCCCAGGCAGAAGTGCTGTGGTATAATCATGGCTCACCACAACCTCTACCTCCTGGGCTCAGACAATCCTCCTGCCTCAGCATTCCAAGTGACTGGGACTACAGGGTGCACTACCACATCTGCTTAATTTTTAATTTTTTGTAGAGATGAGGTCTCACTATGTTGTCCAGGCTTGTCTTGAATTTCTGGGCTCAAGCAATCCTCCCACCTTGGTTTCCCAAAGTGTTGAGACTACAGGTGTGAGCCACCATGCCTGGTCCCCGGGTTTATTTTTACTACAAGTTTTCCTCTGTTTAGTACCCACTTGCTTTATTTTTTAACGCTTTTTGGGGCTTTTTAAAATTGCTTTTTTGTCTTTTGAAAACTGCAGATAATTATCAATTATTGGTCAAAAAGGGCAGGGGGGAAACAAAGAGGAAAATTTGCCTACACTTTTTAAAGCAAAACAGTGATTTTTGTTTGTTTGTTTGTTTTACAAGTTGCAACAAAATTAACCTGCTCTAATTCAATTCAATCAGTTGTCTCATACTGGAAAATGTCACTCATCTGGGTTTTTGTGAAGGGATCATTGTCATGTGTTGGCCAAGAGTAAGGATGACTTTAAGAACTGTTGGTAGACATTACCTAGAAGAATTCTTCTTCAGTAGCACTGCAAAAAAGAAAAGAAAAAAAAAAAACAACAACTGTTGGTAGAGCCACAGAGGCATGAGCAGAGTAGAGACAAATGCCTGTCTTCCAGGAGTCAGGTCTAGATGGCCTAATACCTACCCACCGTATAAAGGTACTTTGGGAGTAATAAAAGTTTATAGATGTAAATCATCTCTTTTTCTTTTTTGATAATATTTTATAACTATGACAATTGCTATCATTATTGATAGCCATTTGGTGTACTAGAAAAAGTTTTGGAGCCAGAAAGATGTGGGTTTGAACTCCATCCCCCAGCATTGTGTGACCTTAGACTAGTAACTTAACCTCTTTCAGGCTCATTGTCCCTATCTGTAAAACAGGGGTAATAAAGCCTATTTATTGTGAGGATGTAGTCATAATTTAAAGTTATTTATTTTACTGACACATAATATAAGCTGAAAAGTGCTAGCTTTCCTATTTTAAAATGTTTAAATATGCTGGGCTCGGTGGCTCAACCTGTAATCCCGCGCCTTGGGAGGCCGAGGTGAGTGGATTGCCTGAGCCCGCGGGTTCGAGACCCGCCTGGGCAACTTGGCGAGACCTCATCTCTGCAATACATCAAAAAATTAGCCAGGCGTGGTAATGCGCGCCTGTAGTTCCAGCTACTCAGAAGGCTGAGGCGGAAGGATCGCCGGAGTCCG